>NC_056524.1:17285326-17317803 GCF_019175285.1 Sceloporus undulatus
TATCTATCTATCTATCTATCTATCTATCTATCTATCTATCTATCTATCTATCTGATTTGGCTCTAAGTTCCTTTAGAAGGCAGGGCTCTCAGTACCCATGAAACCACTCAACACAAATTCCCTTGCCCTCCCAGTGCCATGCTGTTGTGCCTTCATATCGTTTCTGACTTGTGGCAACCCTAAGGCGAACCTTTCGTAGAGTTTTCTTGGAAAGATTTGTTCAGATGAGGTTTGTCATTGCCTTTCCCTGAGGCTGAAAAAGTGTAACTTGCACAAGGTCATCCAGTGGGTTTCATGGCTGAGCTGGGAACTGAACCTTGGTCTCCAGAGTTGCAGTTCAACCCTCAAACCACTGTGCTACACTGGCTCCCCAGTGCCATAGGTATGGGGGGGGGGGACGGGACAAAATACAGTAGGCATATGCTAATCTCAACTGGAAATATCAACCAGAAGATGGGAGCCCATACACCCAAGGCCCAGCTCCTGGCACTCACTGAGGAAAAGACATTCCATTTCCTTCTTCCTAAATGTTTTGCTCTCCCTCTCTCTCTACACACACACACACACAGTTATGGAGATAAACATAAAGGAAGACTGTATTCTCACTAAAAAGAAATAAACTTAGTTCCTGAGAGTCTCCTCTATCACACAATGATTTTGAACTAAAGTAGACCCACGAAACCAATTGCTAAGTGACCAATCAACACTTACTTACCTCTTACTGATTCTACCCTAGTTGGGACTAGCAAATGAATGAGTGCAACAGCACCAAGAAAGCCAGTGTCCATTAAAACACACACACACACACATTTTATTTGTATTAACAAAGGCAGTAAACATTAAATAAAATTTAGTCTGCAACCCTATAGCTACTTATCTAGAAGGAAGATTCACTGAACTTCCATTTGAATAAACATGTATAAGACTGTACTGTTAAATATTAAGCATGAAGCTGCCTAAATTCAATGGGGCTTACTTCAGAGTACATGTGCACAAGACCACATTGTAAAAAAAAAAAAAAAATTACTTAGCCTCATTAAACAATTAAAGAAGCTTGCCCCTCTTGGTTTGTGTTCTGAATGCATCTGCTTACATAAAGCTGGTGAAGGAAAGAAAAACAGTTTTACTTTTGGGGGGAAATAAAACTTCGAAAAGGGTGCCAAGTTACATTATCTTCACAATATTTGATCCGCCAGTTGCAACACAGCCGGAACTAAAAAGCCAAAATACCCTGAACAGTTAAAGACAAGACAGTCCTAAGAAGTTAACGAAAACATGAAAGAGCAACTCGCCTCCGTCTCCCTCCCCAGCATAGCGTCTGGGGCAGAGCAACAGTTTACTGCTGATTGCGATAAGATGATCTGCACAGATGACTCATCTTCTGCCTAACCTAGTCTCCTTTGCAATGTCAGACTTAATATCATCATCATCTCCAACTACTCGGTCATCAACATTTTGAAGCTACAGCAATTTCCTACAGTGCGTCACTGCAATGAGTTAGTCATGTTGGGCCAGGGCATAGTAAACATTACTCCCTCGCCCTCTCCCTCACCACCACCACCCCAAAACAAGATAGGAAGAAGCTTGGCAAAACAAAGTAAAAGTATGACATTAGGGTGTGAATCCTATTGTTAGTCCTGACTAAAACAAGCCAACTGAACCAAGTTGATTTAACTATGGCCCGAAACAGATGGTATGAATAACGTGGTCCGTGGCTGCACTGGGGCCGTGCTGGGGCCACGATAAGTGCACATGCCTAGCCCCAATCCAGGCAGCCACTGAGGTTTTGAACCAGGCTGGCAAAAGCAGCTGTATTTTACCGCACCTTTTTGGCCTGGTTCTTTGGGGAAAGGGTCAGGTGCTGTTGCCCTCTGTATTTGGAGCATGCATCATCTAAATGCTACACCTTGAACACAGCTGGAAACCGTGATTTTCAGCCCGTCTGTTTTGGGCCTATGTGTTGACTTGCCAGTCAACAATTGCTTCAATTAGGTCTAATGCAGCTTTTCCAGAGCCAAAAAAAGGAGCTGCATGTAGCTGTATTTAACCGCTCCTTTTTTGGCCGTTGCTGCAGCAGATTGAGGCAACAGAGTGCGGCTGCCACAGAGCCAATCCAACTTTGTCAGGGGTGGCTTGGAGCAGCCTATTTCGCCCCTAAGTGATTCTAGAGGCAGCTGCTGTTTACCTTGCTTTTAGGCAGGAACACACTGTTAGATTGGCAAGTAGAGAACCTGACTCTTCTCCACTAAAACTTTGTGTATAGTATTGTTTATTGCAGACACACTGACACTAAAATTGTTTCTCCAGCATTCTTTCAATATCTTTCCAGTGTCAATGCTGCTTAAAAAAACTAATATCTAGATAGAGAAGGAGGAGGAAAGAAGGCATACATGATTGTAAAAAGGAGTTTCTTTGTCAGAGGCTTGGTTAACTGAGGTCCAAAATACACTGCAGAAATAATCCAGTTTGAGACTGCTTTAAATGCGCTGGCTCAGTGCTAGGGAATCCTATACAGTCAGCCCACACCGTACATGGGCTTCCCTTACGCGACTTTCAGCCTATGCTGAAGCCATGGTACAATTTAATGAGCATACTGTCAAGACCATGTCACACCCTGGTCTGGAAAATGACATGGATGTGGCCACTAGGAGGAACTGGAGCAAAGGTTACCACAGTTCAAGTGGCAGGTGCATGAGTCTGCATTTGGAGATCTGTGCAATATGAAGTCTGATGCAACATGCACAGTAGGTGAAACCAGCCAGAGATGTGCATCATGGGAATTATTCTGATGTAACAGGTACTGGGTATGAAACCAAGCCAGGTTTCATTGGTGGCATGGCTGTCACATCACTACTGGAAGACCACCTATATAAGGGAGAAGATTACAGTCTCCATCATTGGATTATTATAGTCAGTGGTTGGTGAAGCACTATGTAAGTTTGTATAGCTGTGAGTATTCAAGACGACTGTCTGATACTCTGTGCAATCTTTGTAAATATTCTGCAATAAAGATTAAAAGCCCTTGTTGAGTGAAGTCTGGCTGTCCAGAGATTCATTCCTTCAAGGTGAAAGCTGCAGCCTGTAGGTGGAAGGATTTTTCCTGTGCCATTGAGCCAAGACTCTTCACAGAGACCATCTTCTAGGCGTTCCTGCCTACGTGCATCAACTCTGCATGTGTGCATGCTTGGCACAGCTTGTCTGCATGCCCCAACATGTACGCAGTTTTCCCCTTATGCGGGGGAGTCTGGAACAGATCCCCCGCATAAGGGAAGGGCGGAGTGTAGTTTAATGTGGCACCAGAGCTCTCTGACAAAGGCTAAATGTCTCACAAAACTACAGTTCCCATAATTTCTAGCATTGTACCAGGGCAGTTAAAGCAGTCTCAAACTGGATTGTTTCTGCAGCGTGTTTTGGACCTGAGTTATACCTGTATCCCATTTTCAAGTGATTTTGTTTTAGCTTTTATTTGCTACCACTTAATCGGATATACACATTTTCCCCCTTGCACAAATGCTCTGTAAGAGACTTTTTATTTTATAATGGTTAACATATTCCAAATGAAATTTTATACGCCAACTTTCCAGCTGGGTTGTCCAAGTAAGCCAATGGTAACAACATACCCTCCAGCTGTTCCAATTTGGCAGGCTTTGAGACATGAGGGCTTTAGTCCACACTTAGCAATGAGTTACTGAGATACTTTGGACCCATCCTTCGGTCCCTAACCCTGACCTACCACATGGCACCACACAGCATACACACATGCCATTTATTACATTGTGCTTATGCTGAAAGCCGCAGAAGGAAAGCCCACATATGGCGTAGGTTCACTGTACTGATTTTGAGAACTAGCAGCCTATGCAGACCAGCCATTAAGGCCTGCCTGGGGCAGAGTCGGTGCATGGTGTCCATATGACACACGTCCCGACTCCACCCCAGGGCGGCATAACACCGCGCACCACTCCACACAGACCACAGTGTCACGGCACTCCTCTGGTGCTGCGTTTACACAACGCAATACCAAAGGATCACATTAAGCCATGGCACCATGGCTACTGCACCCTTTCCAGGACATGCTAAATCAGGGCTGCAGCATGCAGTTGCCACGGCCCCGATCCAGCGCAGCTTAGGGTCGGTCTGCACAGCCCCCAAGTGAGTTATTTGGCTATTTTTCCCAAAGCATTCACAAATGAATGTCACTTCTCCTCTAAAACACATTCACTCAGAGAGACTTGCATACAAGCTCAAGTCAACAAGTGGGCTCACATCTTCTCTTTTGCAATATGGTGCTGGGAGGATGCAATCTGAAGCAAAGTACATCACTACATTGATATGTTTAAGCCTTCCACATATCACTTCTTTTCAACTGCTACACCCTAATACTCTGCTTGTTCTATCTTTACTAAGCATCTTAGTTTCCAAAGCAACAGTAAATGTCTTGCAGCATGCCCGCTAGTGAAAATTTCTGGGTGGTAGTGAATGAATGTGTTTCTCTCATTCATTATGTTGCAGTTCCAAACCCAGATTTTTTTTTTGTAATGGAACCATTATGTCATTCAATCTTACTGCAGTACCACACAAAAGTTTGGGGAGCCACCCTAAAGATTGTGAGGGTGCTCCTCTACCACTATTGAACTCATTTACCACTGTAACCAACAAACAGGCCTGAGTCAACTCATCTGAGGATTCTTCAAGAAACTGAGTTAGGCTCAAGTACTTTACATAGCAATAAAGGACCAGGATAAAGTAGGGCATCACTGATAGCCCCAGATACTGTATCTGCCTTATTTTGGACATATGAAAAAATAATGAAGAAAGTGTGCTTAGAGACAGGTTATGCTGTGAGTTGATGGTTCTCAATCTTCGATCCTTCAGGTGGTTTTGGGATTTCAGCTCCCAAGATCTCTGACCAGTGGTCATGATGGAATTCCTGGGAATTAAGGTCCAAGACATCTGGAAGACCAAAGTATGAAAACTACTGATATAACAAGTACATTTTGTGACTGGATTGTGACATTTTGTCCTGACAGAGGCTGCCATGAGTGCGCCAATGGGGCACTCGCGCAGAGCGATGATGCACGCATGGCACGGCAATGTTTAGACACTGCACCGTGCTTACATCATCATATGGATGGGGCTGTGTCATGATAGCGCCTCTGGTGCACAGTAGGGCTCAGGAGCATGCAGTCACTCTGCACTCCCAAGCCCTAAAATCAGCCCCAGACTGCTGCTTTCCAGCAGCCTGTACCGGGCCTTTGTGACATAAGCAAGTACATTTTGTGACACTGGATCACAGATAAGCTTTCATTTCCAGTATCCTGGCTTTCAGATGCTTTACCCAACATGAAATAACTAGTGTTGAAATGGTAGATCTGTGATCACAGAACCACATGAGGCCTGCTGGGCAAGAGCAGAGCATATCCTAGTCCACCATCCTGTTTCTCATACTGACTATTCAGATGCTACTTAGAAGCCCATAACTAGGACAGAAGGACAACAGCTCTCTCCCCTTTTCCCTTAAACTGACATTCATAAGCAACAAATTCCCTTAAACTGACATTCATAAGCACTCTCTAGTCCAGAATAGACAGAATGATTTTTCTAACAAAGGTGTGGGAATCATAGGCCAAGTGCAGCTCTGTGGGTGAGATTCACTATGCTCCTTAAATCCCATATGATCTGCCAAGCCCCCTCCCCAAATCCTAACTCCATCCTCCCAATATTTTTCAGCCTCCGGAATAAAGCTAAAAATGCCATCAGGGTATGCGGTTACTCTTTAAAAGGCTATCATGTCCCCAACTCCAAAACAGCAGAAAACCAGGAACATCTCTGAAACCAAGTGAAGATCATGGCAAAATGAACCATTAAGATTCTCACCAAGGCAGAAACATGCAATACAAGGCAACTGAATAAGCAAGGCTAGTGAAGATGTGAGAGATCTAAAATAGTGCTTTATAATTTGTTGCCGTGGGTAATTTACTATACAGTAGTTGACATGAATAAATTTTTTCCTCCAAAGGAACAGAACTGCAACAAAGAACTAAACTAAAGCAGATCAGATAGCCATCACTTTGGCTCCCTCTTCAGGTCCAAATGAATACTTCATTCAGTATCCCAAATCCATAAAAAGTCAAACACTCTCACTGAAAATGAATAGGTACAACCATCAAGTCATTGATCCACCTAGGCCAGTACTCTCTTCAGAAACCAGAAATATCTTTGCAGAGTCTCAGGCAGGTGTCCTTTCAAGCCCTGCTAGAAGATATATTTTAATATATGTTTTAAAACTTTATTTCCTTAAGAAGGAACTCAACGTGGCCAACATGGTTTTTGTGATTGATGTACCTATCACAGGGTTTTCTTGGCAAGATTGTTCAGAGGTGATTTACCTTTGCCTCCCTCTGAGGCCAAGAAAATGAAACTTATAGTGTCTGACAAATTTCTACTAGCAAAGCAATCCACAAATAATGTTTTAAAATATTATTTTGCGTATTCCTAGATTCCACTAGATAGCTTGGCCCAGCAAGAAGGGTTTTAAGATTGGTTCCCAGGTGATGGTTTTTGCAGGTGGGCAGCTCCACGTGGCACAGGTGAATAGACTCAATCAAGGAAGTCATGGACCTGAGTTTGCAAGATCTAAGCAGGGTTGTTGACAATAAGGTGAATTGCAGGTATTCCATATATGGGATCATCATAAATTGAAGTCAACTTGATGGCAGTTAATAATAACAAAGCTCCATGTGGGAGGAGATTAAAACCATAATTACATTCCTTCAGCAATGCAAGCTCATACTAGAGCATGCCAGTACAACAATGCAGTTTGCTGATTTGGAACCTACCACAAAAACTAAGTTGCTCTTCATATCCAGATTTCAGGGGCATATACAAAACCCCTTCAAACAAGTAGGAAATGTTTTCCCCCACACATATCATATGTTTCATAAGGGTTTTTTTGTGGTTTGTCACACGAGTAAAATCTTGGGAGAAAGGGTTTCAATCCCTCTGTGCCCACATGTGTTGCCCTGATCTAAAGAAATGAACTGCAAAAATACTGTGCACAGAGAATATTCATTTCCTAACAGGATATTTTTTTAACTTACATGTTTGACATTTTCTGCCAAGAACACAATATACACGCTACAAAAGCCCAACTGGGTAATCACAAGGAAGAAGTCAACAATATACCTGTGAAGAGACAAAGGAGGAGAGAGGAGAAAAAATCATTTCAGTGAGTCGATGTTTGGTTTGTTGAAAGGCAGTAATTCTGAATACATATCAAATGCATTGAAGAAGCCCTTTCGGTGAGACAAGCCATTCACTGTCTTTTTTCTAAAGCACATACATTGACTAGACAATACACCAAAAATCATTCAAGTGTGAGATGAAATCTTTAAAAGATAGACACACAAGGAGGTCCAGTTTGGCAGCACCTCCCCCCCCCCCCCAAATGGAGGATAGGGCTCATTTCCCTTAAAATAAGTATTAAATGTATTTCACATTAGCTAAACATAGAAGGACATAGGAATCTAGTAGCATCTTTGAGACTAAGTGGGGAGCAGAAATGTTAAAGTAAGCTTTCATGTACTCAGTCCACAAAAGCTTATGCAAGAACTTTCTTATTCCAAGTCTCAAAGGTGCTACTAGATGCCTTTTTGTCTTTTCACACTAAAACAGACTAGCATGTCTATCTCTTGGAATATTATTTAAAATACGTTACTGCTCTTGGCCAAAGAGACCAGGTGTCTAATGCAGTCTCAGGTCCAAAACACACTGAAAAAATAATCCCGCTTGAGACCACTTTTAACTGCCCTAGCTTAGTGCTAGGGAATCCTGGGAATTATCGTTTACAGTGCCAAAGGCTAAATGTCTCACAAAACTACAGTTGCCAGAATTTCCTAGCATTGAACCATGGCAGTTAAAGTGGTCTCAAACTAGATTATTTCTGCCGTGTGTTTTGGGTGTCAGACAGATTCAGGCATGCATGACCACTTGACTGGGGCATCCTCAAGGGACAATGAATGTAGAGAGAACTTGCCTGTCACCAAAGGAAATTTTTTTCTTTGAAGAACAGCATTTGAGCTGCAAACAAAACTCAGCAGACAGCCTGGATTTAATGGGTCTACTCTAGGTAGGACTAGCAACAAAATTCAGGCCAATGAATTTTGTACAAAACAATAAAACAAGAAACAAAAAGCCACCGGCCATTCATTCTTGCACAGGTGCAAAAAATCTCATGCAATTACCATTTCTTCAACTGGAATCTTCTGTCAGGACAATATTTGTGGATAAGAATGAGAAAATTTGTGAATACACTTCCTATGTCTATCTTGAACCCACAGTACCCACCCACAAGAAATCTAGTAGAATATGTCTTTTCATCAATTACTACTACTATTCTGCCTGTTTCAGCACTATCTTGTAAGTGGGACAGATCAAAGATGTTCAGATTTTTGCAACTAAGGTCAATGCTGAATAAAGTTATCATTCAGAGTTTATTAACTCAAATAAATTTGCCTGTCATTTATTTTCATAGCTCTAGGCTACCCGTAGCACAGAAAACATGCAAAATTTCTCTTTTGTGAACAAAGAGCTGGCAATATTTTTTTTAAATGCGAAGAACTCAACCACCACGTTGATACTATTTATTTTTTATTTATTTTGTATTACAGGTAATTGAGTTAATACCGAAGTAAGCTTACCTTCCCCAATATGCTCGTTTTTGCAGTGAGTCAAAAGGCCCAACTTCCATTGCATTACTAACCGTGTCACTATATCCTAAGGGTGTCTTTTTCAACCTAAAAAGTATGAGGGGAAAAATAATTACTTTTACATCTAGGATTAATGAAAAAGATGAAAGTTAGCAGAATGGATTTTGCCGTGCCTAAAAAATCCCACAAAGCAGCGTAAGCATACAAATATTTGAAATTCAGAAACTATGGAAAGTGGGCATATATGGCTCTTTTATTATATATTAACATATATTAAGAAAGTGTCTAAAGTAGATATAACACTCCTTCCACAATCAGGAAGACTACAAAAACAAAACAAAACCTAGAAATATGTTTACTTATTTATTACATTTATACCCTGCCTTTCTTCCAAAGGAGGCATATATGGCTCTTTTCCTCTCCTCTTTAGTTCACAACAAGCCAGTTGTGTAACTCAGGCTTGCCTAAGGTCAACAAGTGAGTTTCATTGTTCATCAGGGACTAGAACCTTGGATTTGCCAAGTCTCAGTTCAATAACCACTACATCCTGCTGACTTTTCTGAAATAAAATTAAAAACTTCTATCAGGGAATGGAAAGATGGCAGGAATTTACTACATGTTTTCTTCTTTTTTAAGAAATGCCACTTCTAAGAAAGAAGTCTTTAAAACACTCAAAGGAACATAGCAAAAAGGGAATGTACTTTTCTAGATCTCCAAATAATCATCAGGGAGAGAATACAGAGAATTTTGGTTAATGGTATATACAATAAATGGAAGTTTGTTGTTGTGTGCCTTCAAGTTGTTTCTGACACATGGCAACCCTAAGGCAAATATCATGGGGGTTTCTTGACAAGATTTGTTCACAGGAGGTTTGCCAATGTCTTCCCCTGAGGCTGAGATCATGGGACTTGCCCGAGGTCACCCAGTAAGTTTCATGGCTGCACAAGGAATTAAACCCTGGCCTTCAGAGTCACAGTCCAACACTCCAACCACAACACTACTGTTGTTGTTGCGTGCCTTCAAGTAGTTTCCAACTTATGGTGATTCTAAGGCAAACCTATCATGGGGATTTCTTGGCAAGTTTTTTCAGAGGAGGATTGGTTTTCCCATCCTCTGAGACTGAAAAAATGTGACTTGTCCAAATGTGACTCACCCAGTGGGTTTCCATGGTTGGGCTGGGATTTGAACCCTGGTCTCGGAGTCATAGTCCAATGCCCAAACCACTACACCATGCTGACTTATAACTACACCACTACAGACTTAAAAATTCATGTTTGGGAATTCACTATGTTGAAGGATCCCTGTATTTAACATGTCACTTGGGGACTAGAAATTCCATGCAAGCAGGAGCAGTCTGGATGAGGAGAGACAAATTATTCCGTTCCAGCATCACCACAATGCTTGGTTTCTCTCTTCATTGAAGTAGGAGGAGAAATCACTTCCTCCAAAACCAGAGGTATAGTGTCAGGGTACACAAGCCAAGGCAGAGGGAAATTTTGATTCGCAGAAGCAATTATGTCACTTGCCAGCCTCACCAAGCTTCCATTCAATCCTCACAAAAGTACCTCCTTCCAGAGATGAAAAATGCTAGAATTAGGGCCCTATCATGTGACACAATTATAGCACTTTGACACCACTTTAACAGCCATGGTTGCATCTTATGGAATACTGGAGCTTGTAATTTAGCTAGCATGGAAGTGTGGAGTAAAACTCTCTCTCTATATGTGTGTGTGTGTGTGTGTGTGTGTTATTTGTTGTTGTGTGCCTCCAAGTCATTTTTTTTTTAACTTATGGTCCTCCTAAAGCAACCTATCATAGGGGTTTCTTGGCAAGTTAGAAGGGGGTTTGTCATTGCCTTTCTCTAAGGCTGAGAGGGAATGTAACTTGCCCAAGGTCACCCAGTTGGTTTTTGTACTCAAGCAGGGACTCGAACTGTGATCTCAGAGTCACAGTCCAATACTCAAACTACTACACCATGCTGGCTCTGATATAGTATAGCTATACAAAGTATTACTTTTTGTTGTTGTTTTATTGTTATTTTCATTTGAGTAGTCTTTGTGGTCATGTTTACAAGGTTGCACTCAGGCCCTAAAAATCATGAATTCTTTTCATACTTACCTCTGAGAAAAATACTGGCTACAGCGCACCAAAATGTGCATGCAGTGAATTGATACAATTCCAATAAACACAAGACTGATTGGTCCAAGCTGGAACAAAGGGGGAAGATGGACAACATTAATAACAGGAATTTGACAAAGTGAACTTACAGTACCTATCCCATACCATCCCTGAAAGCTAAAGAGAAATTGCTACCTTAGTTTAAGGCAGGAGCAGGCAATTATATTGGGTATCACAAACACCCCATTTTCCATCCCTGGGCCATACTAACACAAGGAACATTTTTCTAAAAATTCAGTTTGGTGACCTTTAAAAGGGGGATAGTGATGAAACTGTATTTAAATTGAGAATTGGTACTACTGCAGATACAACTTTCCATTTTTTTATCCTTCCCCTTAAATATATCTATTTCTTTATATTGGGGGGTCCAGGAAGACTCAGAAATTGCCCAGGGGCCACACACAAGGCATCAGTAGCTACATATGGTCTGTAGGATACACAGATGCCATGTTTAAGGCTACTTTTCTCTGGCAGTCTCAAACTGGTACTGGGGACTGAATACAGTTGTGTGTGAATATCTAAACTTTCATATTATTTTATAAAATAAGTACAGTAATTATTAAAGGTTAAGTTTCTGAACTTTACAGCAGGGGTGGGCAACTGTGGAAGGCAGCAGCTGTATCAGCACCTTGGAGGGCACCTTCCCCATTACACACACATCCCAAAAATGGTAATGGTTCCATATGCCTTCTAAGCAGCATGGGAGTAATTTCCACTGTGTTTTAGCTGTGCCCCCTTCCCATACCATTTTAGGTTTGGAAGGGGCCTTTTTAACCAGAAGTGAATGGAGGTCACTTCCTGTTTGTTTTTTTTTAAATGCCTCTCCTGAAGCTATATTGGCCCTGGGGGCAAAAATTTAAGGGAAATGCTTCCATGTCCCCTAGTGGACACTGTGGTACATTTGAGGGCAAAAATGGTTTTACAATACCACACACACACACACACAGACATATAGGCCCCAGGGTCACAAAAACAGTGAGGGCCACACTGCTGCATTACATTCACAGCTTGGAAAAGTTATGGTTTGGATCACGATCCCAAAAAAACAGCATTGCTTGGGGCTATGGTCCATAAAGACAACATTTCCAAACTTTGCTTGACAGCTGTAAAAAATGTTTTAAGCAGTATGTGAACTGTGAGTTGTCAGATGTCTCCTAACATAGTATAGTAAAAGCTAAGTGGATCGTTCCCCTTCCACTAACTTGGAATGGACTATCACTTACCACAAGGCCTGCATTTTTTATTGCGAGTGGAAGCCCTAGAAGTCCAGTTCCAATGTTTCCTTTCAAGAGATGTGTGAGTGTTTGGATAAACCTAGGCATTTAGAGAAGAAAAAAAACACACAATAGCATTGGTATACTGGCATAATGGCGAAACTGCTGGAACACAAACTTCCCAGGGACAGAAGATGAGAGGACACTAAGGAACCAGCAACCCCAAGAACAAGAGCTTGGAAAAGTTTCTTTTTTGGACCACAGATCCCAGAATCCTTTCCCCAACCAGTCTCAAAATTTAACTTTTCCAGGAGATGGTTACTTAAAAATTTCTTTTTTTGAAGTGGGAATTCAATACATACGTAATGCCCTCTTGATCTTCAAGTTGATATTTCTTCTCGGCTGGCAGCAATTCACTTTTATTTTCATCATCACTCTCTGAATACTGTTCTTCTTCTATTAAAGGCTTCATTACTTCCAGATCTGTTAGAAAACATATTAATGTCACTTTACATTTATTAAATAAACAGCACTAATAGCTCCCAAGATGTTCTGCCATCATCAGGTAATTTATCTTACCAGACCTCTTGTTGTCATGTCTCATCAAACATACAAACCTTAGGGATCCCCAGGATGTATAGGATGCAGTTATAGTGAAATCCTAGTGCTATAATTGTGTAGTGTCAAAGGACCCATGGAAGCAGAGAAAACCTTTGACAGGGTTCCCTATGACATTCTTGCAAACAAGTTAGTGAAATGTGGGCTAGACAAAGTAACTGTTACATGTATTTGTAACTGGTTGACCGGCCGAACCCAAAGGGTGCTCAACAATGGCACCTTTTCATCCTGGAGAGAAGTGACCAGTGGAGTCCCACAGGGCTCTGTCCTGGGGCCAGTGTTATTCAACATCTTTATCAATGACCTGGATGACAGAATTGGGAGCATGCTTATCAAATTTGCAGATGACACCAAATTAGGAGAAATAGCTAATACTCCAGAGGTCATGATCAAAATTCAAAATGACCTGAATAGACTTGAAAGCTGGACCAAAGCTAACAAAATGAAATTCAACACGGAGAAATGTAAGGTACTGCACTTAGGGTGGAAAAATAAAATGCACAGATATAGGATGGGGGACACCTGGCTGAATGAAACTATGTGTGAAAGGGATCTAGGAGTCCAAGTAGACCACAAGTTGAACATGAGTGAACAGTGTGATGCGGCAGCTAAAAAGGCCAATGCTATTTTAGGCTGCATCAATAAAAGTATAGTGTCTAGATCAAGAGAAGTAATAGTGCCACTGTACAGTATTCTGCTTTGGTCAGGCCCCACCTGGAATATTGTGTCCAGTTCTGGGCACCACAATTCAAAAAGGACATTGAGAAACTGGAGCGTGTCCAAAGGAGAGAGACTAAAATGGTGAAGGGTCTGGAAACCATGCCCTATGAGGAACGACTTAGGGAGCTGGGGATGTTTAGCCTGGAGAAGAGAAGATTAAGAGGTGATATGATAGCCCTGTTTAAATACTTGAAGGGATGTCATATTGAGGAGGGGGCCAGTTTGTTTTCTGCTGCTCTACAGAACAGGACCCGGAGCAATGGATGCAAACTCCAGGAAAAGAGATTCCACCTCAACATTAGGAGGAACTTCCTGACAGTAAGGGCTGTTTGACAGTGGAACACATGCCCTCGGAGAGTGGTGGAGTCTCCCTCCTTGGAGGTCTTTAAACAGAGGCTCGATAGCCATCTGTCGGGGATGCTTTGATTGAGATTACCTGCATGGCAGGGGGTTGGACTGGATGGCCCTTGAGGTTTCTTCCAACTCTATGATTCTAATCTGGAGATTATAGCGCAGTCACGGTCTACAAAAACAACCTTGGAAAATGGCATGTGACCCTATGGATAAAGTCTGACCACCTCAGTTTACTGCTGTTGTGAGAAATGTGGGGCTTGTTGATTTGCACTTCCCATAAACTCTCACTGTTGGCGATGCTGGCTGAAACTAACAGGAGTTGCAGTCTAAGGACATCCGGAAACCCAGATATCTTTTGTCTGAGGTTGTAAAGTTAAAGCTACACCAGGTTCAGTAACCTTCCAGAGACAAGCTGTTTTGGCCTACTTCACAAACATAGATAGTCATTAAAGCATTTGTGGCTTACCGTAATTGTTTCCAAATGCACTAGCATATGGTTTTAAAGTGTTTTTACTTTTCAAAGCTGTTTTAACATGTTTACTTGTTAAATTTTATAATATGTTTAAATCAACTTAAAATCTACAACAATAAAATAATTTTGACAAACTAAATATTGTTTTTATTATTTACGTATATTCTGTTTGTACACACCCTGAGATCCCATGATACAGGGCAGGATATACCATAAATATTTTAGCTAATAAAAGATATGTACCAGTAGTGTGATATACAGGTAGTCTATGTGGGGAAAACAAATTTTAGTCATAGTAATTGTTTCCAATAATATTACTGCAGTTTGTAATTTATATTCTTTGTGTTTTGCAGTTACCGCAGTAATACAATTTATGTTAAATTCACATTGTTTGTTGTTGTGTCCCTTCAAGTTGCTTCCAAGATACCCTAAGCTAAACCTGTTTGAGGACTGTGGGATTTTCAGGGTCTGAGAGTGTGTGACTCGCCCAAGATCACTCGGTGGGCCAAGCAAGGAATCAAAATCTGATTTCCAGAATCATATTCTGTTGCTAAAATTACTACACCATATTGTCCCTCAAGTGTATATTATAGATAGTAATAATACAATTTTTCATCACTGAAGGAACTATTTTTGTTTCTATTTATGAGATATGAATAGTTCAGAACCACTGAATAGCCTGGCCCCATTTAGAACAGTAAAAGTGAAAACCTACATCTTGAATTCTGCATGGAAAGCAACTGGCAACTAGGATAGCTTCTATCTAAAGCCAGCATGGTGTAGTGCTTTGAATGCTGGATTACAACTCTGGAAACCAAGGCTCAATTCCCAGCTTAGGCATGAAATCCACTGGGCAACCTTGGGCATATCACAAGTTTTCAGACTCAGGAGAAGGCAATGGTAAACCTCCTCTGAACAAATATTGCCAGGAAAAGCCTATGAGAGGTTCACTTTAGGGTTGCCATAAGTCAGAAATGACTTGAAGGCACACAACAACAACAACAACAACAACAACAACAACAAATTTCTTTTACCCAATTCTCGAAAGGTAGACAATAGAGTAAATAAATATAATACCAATATCATATTGGCCTCCATACCTGCCTAACATCACACATAACTTCGCAGTAATATTTCAGCTCCATCGCTGAAAGCTCTCAAAATACAATCCGGTTTCAAATAGGACTGAGGATTTCCCCCATAGGTCCCTCTGAATGCCACATCCTAATTGGGTGACTCTTTGCCATAATAGGAAACAAATGCTTTGGAATCTTTCTAGGATGGAGACCTAGGTGAAGTGTTGCTCCTATGGTTACCAGTCTTTGGTAACCATAGGGCTCAGGTGATGACTCAGGTCATGTACAGGTAATTCCTCACTCAGGTTGGAGGGAGGAACCAGGGCAGATGGGTCAGGTGATAGAGCCCAAAGGAATTTGGGGGATCTGTGTGTTATCGGATTCAGACACTGAACTGGATCCATGCTCATGTCCCTGCTAAGCCATGAAACTGACTAGGTGACCTTGGACCAGTCTCTTTCCTTCTCCTCCTTCAGCCTAACCCATCTCACAGGCTTCTTGTGGGGGTGAAATGCTGAAGAGGAGAGCACTCTGCCTCGAACTCTGTAGAAGATTGTAATCAATGTAATTTGGCCTTACATTTAACAGGGTTCTTTTTTTAAGGCTCCAGTCTTGAAGAACACTTTAGCAATGGTACCTACACTCTCTCTGGAAGACTGAGCCTGTCCTTGCATAACCCAAAGAAAGGTAAAGTTGGCCTTTGCATCCATGGATTCTTTATCCACGAATTCAAGCATCCACAGCTTAAAAATATTCCAAAATATTCAAAAAATAATATAAAAGCAAACCTTGATTTTGCCATTATATATAAGGGGCATCATTTTGCTATGTCACTGTATTTAATGGGACTTGAGAATCCAAGGATTTTGGTGTAGACTGACAAAGAGATCAAAAACATGACAAAAGTTTTGCCATGTGCCACAGGAGGCATAAAGGGGTGTTTTTACTTTTAAAAAGATGTTTAAAAAATGGGATCTTAGGGCACTTTTTTGCTGTTCTTAACTGCCTTCACGTTGATCCCGAACCATGGCGACCCTGCTGATGAGACATCCCCAGGTCCCTCTGTTCTTTACTGCTCTGCCCAACTCTTGCAAACTCATATTTGTGGTCTCTTTAATAAAGTCCATCCATCTAGCATGTGGTCTTCTTCTCTTTCTACTTCCTTCTACCTTTCTCAACATTATTGGTTTTTCCAACAATTCGTGCCTTCTCATGATGTGTCCAAAGTATGACAGTCTAAGTGTTGTCATCTTGGCTTCTAGGGAGATTTCTGGCTTGATCTGCTCCAGGACCCATTTGTTTGTCTTTTTGGCTGTCCATGGAATCCTCAGCACTCTTCTCCAACACCACATCTCAAGTGAGTTTATTTTCCTCCTATCTTCTTGCTTAACTATCCAGCTTTCACATTCATACATGGCAATAGGGAATACAATGGCTCGTATGATTCTGACTTTTGTGCTGAGTTGTTTGTCTTTTCATTTTACGATCTTTTCTAGTTTTTTCATAGCTGCTCTCCCCATTCTTAATCTTCTTCTGATTTCCTGGCTCCAGTCCCCATTCCAATCAATGTTTTATCCCAAATATGAGAATTAATTTACTATTTCTATTTCCTCATTGTCTAGTTTGAATGTGTATAAGTTCTCTGTGGTCATTATTTTTGTTATCTTTATGTTCAACAGTAAGCCTGCCTTTGCACTTTCTTCTTTGATCTTCCTTAGTACAGTGGGCCCTCTCCTTACGGGGGATCCGTTCCGGATCCCCCCACATAAGGGGAAATCTGTCTATGCTCGAGCCCCAAAGGAAATAATTGGGTACATGCATGTGGTGGAGTGGTGCACACATGCCACAGGCGCACACACCATTGTTTCCCTGCCCAAGTGGCTTCCGCATAAACCGGAAGCCACGTAAAATGCATCCATGCATGGCGCAGGCGCACTGTAGGTCTGTGAGGTTTTCTGCTAGTATTATGGTGCCATCAGAAGAGCTCAGATTATTGATAATTCTTCCTCCTATTTTCACCCCTCCCTCTTCTATGTCCAAGCCTGCTTTCCTTATAATATGTTCTGCATGTAAGTTGAATAAGTAGGGTGACAGGATGCAGTCTTGTCTGACTCCTTTGCCAATTGTGAACCATTTTGTTTCTCTGTGTTCTCTCCTGACAGTAGCCTCTTGTCCTGAGTACAGATCCCTCATCAGGACTATCAGATGTATTGGCACTCCCATGTCTTTAAGGGCATTCCATAGCCTTTCATGATCTATACAGTCAAAGGCTTTGCTATAGTCTATAAAGTACATGCTGATTTTCTTTTGGAACTCCCTGCTGCGCTCCATTAGCCTTCATATATTTGTGATGTGTTCCCTATATCTTCAAAAATAAGATTCCACCCCATACAAATAAAAAAGCAAAGCCTGTATTTCACACAAAGCATGTTATGCTACATCATGTCTGAGTTTGTCTTAGCTGATTCTCCTAAAGTACTGCTGGTTCTCCTCAAGTACACAACTGTCCTATAGAGCAATTTCAGTTACAACCTACATGATTGATTTGTTCTCAAATTAAAAGCAACTTTGAATGTCCTGTCTGCAGAAACAGCCAACAACGCATGACAAACTCCAGTCTCTTAATGTCGCTGGCCTTCATCCCATACCCTCCAACGTTTCACAGATGAAAACCAGAACATATGTGGCCAGGCAACATCAGAGTATGGTTAAGATGACAAAAGTTATTAAAGAGGAAGGACACCCAAGCTAAGAGAGGATGTAACGCTTTGCTTTTGTCTTTGCCTACTGGGCATGATTCCATCCCTCAACTCTCCACTACTGAATTGAGTGTGAACATTTGCATTTCAAACTCATTCTACAGTAACAGAAGTAAACTGAGGATAAAGGGGGAAAGTGGGAGGGGAAGAGAGAAACTGGGACATTTTAAAAGCAGTTGAAAACATGAGACAACAGAGAATTAAGAAGGACTGTCTCTGCCAAATCAGGGTAGTTGGAAAGTATATCATGTGGCAGTGCAGTATGCAAGTAACACATTAAAAACAAAAACATTATAATTTGGGGTAAAAGATACACAGAACACCTGTTGCAAAATAAAATAATTACAGTGGTCCCTCCACATTTGCTGGGGAAAACTGCAAATAAAAAAATGTTATTCTTTTTACCTAAGAGAACTCCTCTCTAGGAATTTCCAGGTCCTCCAGTATTTTTAATTACTTACTTGTTACATTTGTATCCCAGTTTTCTTCTAATAAGTTCAAAGGGACAAACACAGCTCTCCTCCTCTTTACTTTATTCTCACAAAAAGTCTATGTCTTAAATTGGGCTAGCACAGTGGTTCCCAAACTTTGGTCCTCCAGATGTTTTGTTCTTCAGCTCCCAGAAGCCCCAGCCAGTTTGGCCAACAATCTGGGAGTCAAAGTCAAAAATATCTGGAGGACCAAAGTTTGGGAATCACTGGGAGAGAATGACTGGCAAAAGCTCAGCCAAATAATTCAGGAATGGACAGCTACCAGGGTTTAAGAGGTCAGCTTAGCATTAGGGTACCACCCCATGCCACCCTCCCCCCAAAAAAAAATCCAGAATAGTTACTCCAAAATGCTGTCACATTCTGCCATGTTTGGAGAGGGGAAGCAATTTTAGACCTAGGAGAAGCCTTACTTTCAATAGGAAGTGAAGTCAGCTTCTGGATCACTGCTAAACAGAGGCATCATTAAGCAGTGCAGGGAAGTGTCACCATTGTTCCCCAAACATCTGCCTTATGGCAGAAACAGGCTGTGTTCACCTGCATCCCTTTAAAACACTGAAGAGATGGTATGATTGGGGTGAGGTTCAGTGTGATGAGAAAGGAGAGGCCCCAGGTTTATTTTATTTTTTTACAATTTTTAATTTAAAAAAACTTCAAAAATTAAAAAAATAAATTAAAGTTTTAAAAGGCCCATTACAAACGGGCACCCTAGCATAGACTCAGTCCGTACTAGGGTTAGAAAGGAGTGTCTCTTCCAAATGCCCCTAACCCTAGTATGGACTGAGTCCGCACAAAATGGCGGCGGCCGTTCCACACGGCTGCCGCCATCTTGACGTAGCGGACGCGCTGCGTCCACACATCGCACCCCAGAAATGACGCTGCGAGTGCATGCTTCGGCACTTGCGGGGTCTCTTCCAGGGCGCAGGAAGGAGCGCAATTTTCGTGCTCCTTCTTTGAAGCGTCTGGGAACCGCGCCATTTGGCTGCTGCGTTTCCCGGATGTTGCAACCGGCAGCGGCAGCAGACCGCCGCTTTTTGGCGGTCTGTAACCCACCAAAGTTTCTTTAAAAATAACATCAAATCTTACCACTTTAAACACATGAAATTATGCCTTCCCAGTCAGTTTTAAACTATGAATTTAAAATTAGGTTATTTTACATTTTATGTTGGATTATTGCAATGTGTTCTGTGTGTTTTAACTTAATGTGTTTTAATGGTTTTGTGTGTTTTAATCTATGTTTACCCCTCCTCGAGCCTATATAAGAGACAAGTAAGAAATTATTATGAATTGTTATTATTTACAATTTAGGCTGTATGCATGATATTGCAATTTAAAAAAATATTTTTAATTTTGCTTGTTGTTTATATCACAACTATTACCATTACATTAAATGATGTACATGAATTACAATTTATGAGTAACATTAGTACAAAAACATCTCTAAGGATACTGTATGGTGTGGTAAAGGAGGAGGTCAAGGTGGAGGGTGATACCTTGAATTACCACACCGGGTGACACCAATCCTAGTGATGCTACTGCTTCTAGGATTGCCAAAGGGAAATCTAGAGATACCTTCAATGATTGTACAGAAAAGAGAATGTCAGCAAGTGTACCTTGTTACCTGGTTGTGTGACCAGCAACGCCTGCTGAAATTCCCTCTTCAACATAACCACTGATGGCCATAGGGGCCCTTCTCTCGTTTTCAGTCGAGCAACCTTAAGCCTCTAAGTCTGAAAATCGTGACCCACGATTTGGACTAAGTCCAGAGGCTAACCATCCATCTACTAGGTCAAATCAGCTGTAGGTGGCACAGATCTGTCACTTCAATTATAGTAATGAGACATACAATTTTAAATGTTTTACATAATATATACATTTCTCCCAGGGCAACCTGTATTTGCACTTATAAATTTGAGGCATCTCTTTCCCCACCATTTCTATAACTACTGCACACACTAGCTCATAAAATCTTGCGATTCTTTCTTAAACAAAGAGTGTTATCTACAGCACGCCTAGTATATTTCAGGAGGCTGCCTGCAGTGACACAGGAATGGCATCATTATGCAAAGGATGCCTGAATAAATAAAGTTTTCTCCCTGCAGCCCTGTAACTTACTTTCCCACTCTTCTTACTGCTTATGAAAACTATGCATATTTTCTTCAGCTCAGCTTTATTTCCAGTTCCTTCTTCACTTCTCCAGTCATCTACCATAATTGAGGGTGGCTCATGTTGCCACATAATGCATCCCCCCCCCCAATAATTGGATTCATTACCCTAATAGGTTGTTAGAAATAATTTCCATTTTCCTTCTGCAAGAGTACAAAAAAGGGGCCACACAATAATGCATGAACATGTGTGCTCTAAAGTAGCATTTGAAGATAAACTGCCTCTCTACAGTGTGAGCCCAGATTAGAATATAAGTGCCAAATATAAGTGACTCACCTTATTCATTAGAATCTAATGTTAAATCTAACCATAGTGAAAAACCTAGGTGTTGTTGTTGTTGTTGTGTGCCTTCAAATCGTTTCTGACTTATGGTGACTGTAAGAAGAACCTATCATGGGGTTTTCTCGGCAAGTGTCTCCAGAAGGGCTTGCCATTGCCATTCTCTGAGGCTGAGAGTGTGTGACTCACCCAAGGTCACCCAGTGGGTTTCCATGGCTGAGCCAAGACTCGAACCCTAGTCTCCAGAGTCCTAGGCCAATGTTCAAGCCAGTACACAACACATTTCCAAATAATTGTTTCAGGCACTGAATTTGGTTTAAAGAGGTTGGAGTAGGGAAAAGAGTAAACTATCTTTGTAGGTCTTGTTGGATACTGGAATTTGGGAGGTTGGGGAAGAGACTTACATTACAGAAGTGATATAATGAGACTTCTACATCAGGTACTTCATCCATGAGTCTCAAACTATTACAGGCATGAGAACTGCAGCTTCCATCATCCTCCAGCATTGGCTATGCCACCTAAGACTGATGGCAGTTGTAATCCAACAACATCTGAAGCGCCGCAAGTTCCCCATTTCCAATCTATTGGCTTGAACTAGTGGTGCTATTTTACATGTACATATATGTGTAAACTGTTGCTTGTTTTTCATCATTTTTTAACAATCCAAAACCTTACATTTCTTTCTCTTTTTTTTTAACAGCACTTGATCACTAGTATCTGCTTTGCCAATTGGTAACTCTGTACATCTGAACAAGAAGGACTTCTCATCAAGAGAGTGATTCATCACTGTGATGACACATATCATATCTGACTGTGTGGCATATACATGAAGCTAATTCAAAATAAAGGCAAAAACACTTCTCTCACTGTGAACGGGCCAGCTGAGACTGTCACATAGCTAAACCAATTTGGTGTGTGATGATTACAAATAAGAGTGTCCTCGGAGCAAGGAGAATATTTCAATGTCTTCATTAGTGACTCTAGATTCGTAGGTATAGAGTTGGGGGTTCTTGGGTGATCTCTGCAGATGATATCCTTGCAGAGGGTCCAACAACAGGAAAATAGCTGCATGCAGGCCCATGGATCTACTCCCAACTCTCCAATGATGTGGAAATGGCATGGGGAGTGCATCATTTAAAAATGAGATTTGGGTTTGTCGCTGAATGATCAAAAAAGAATTCAGAAGTTTATTTATGACAGTACTATTGTAAATCACCAATAGAAAGCCAATCCATAATGGATCCTTGGTCAGGATTTACTAGGTTACAAAAGCATAACTTAAAGCAATGTTGCCCAAACTTTAGTCCTCCAGGTGTTTTGGACTCCAACTCCCAGAAGCCCTAGCCAGTTGGGCCAACAATCAGGAATTCTCAGACCTGGAGAACAAAACATCTGGAGGATCAACGTTTGCAAAACACTGACCTAGTTACACATTCGTGAATGGTTTGTATTCACAACAAGTGTCATAGAGTTGGAAGGGGCTTCATGCGCCATCTAGTGCAACCTTCCATTTACTGTAGGACATCAAGCTAGAGAAGTGGTTCCCAAACTTTGATCCTCCAGATGTTTTGGTCTTTGGCTGCCAGAATTCCTGACAGTTGTCCAAACTGGCTGGGGCTTCTGGAAGCTGAAGTCCAAAAAACTTAGAGGACTAAAGTTGGGAATCATTGAGCTACAGCATCCCCAGCAGGTAACTGTCTAGCCTCTTTTTGAAGACATCCCGAGAAGGAGATCCCACCATTTCTGTAGGTCATTCGTTCCACTGTTAATTAGCTCTTACTGTCAAGATGTTCTTTCTAACGTTCAGTAAAAATCTACCATCCTGTAACTTAAAACCTGGACCTACCTTCTGGGCAGCAGAGAATAGGCCTGCCCCTTTCTCTCTGTGACAGCCCTTGAGGCATTTAAAGAGTACTATCAGTCTCCTCTTCACCAAGCTGCACATCTCCAGCTCCATCAACCATTCCTCATATATTTTGTTCCCCATACCTATTATCATCCTTGTTGCCTGACTCTGAACCTGCTCCAACTTGTCTACATCCTTCCCAAAATGAGGTGCCCAGAACTGAATGCAGTAGTCTAGATGAAGCCAGAATATAAGAAGATGATTGCTTTTCTGGTTTTGGTAACTATGGTTCTATTAATGCAAACTAAAACATGATTTACCGTTTTTGCTGCAACATCACACTACTGGGCCATGTGCAGCTTATGATCAATAATCCCAAAAGTTCTTTTCACATGTACTACTGCTAAACTGTGGTTTGAGTGTTGGATTACAACTCTGGAGACCAGGGTACATGTTCCCAGTTGGCCACAAAACTCACTGGGTAATCTTGGACAAATCACATGCTCTCCACCTCAAGGGAAGGCACTGGCAAACCTCCTCTGAACAAATCATGCTAAGAAAACCCCATTATAAGGTCGCCTTGGGGTTGTCATAAGTCAGAAATGACTTGAAGGCACACAACAACAACAACAACAACAACAACAACAACAACAGCTACACCAAGTATCCCCAAACTGTGACTGCACCCAGCCCTTTTCAAACAAGCTAGGACACTATTCCCTTATTTAGTTAACTATAATGCATTGATTATCAGTGATGGTGAACCTTTTACAGACCGAGTGCCCAAACTGCAACCCAGACCCCACTTATTTATTGCAAAGTGCCACGTCCCTCTGGCTTTCTAGTAAGAAACTCTGCAAACTCTGTGCTAGGGTGACAGCATGTGTGCCCACAGAGAGGGCTCTGAGTGCCACCTCTGGCACGCGTGCCATAGGTTCACCATCACTGGATTAGGTTAACTTCAACCTTATAAAGGAGCAAGTTGGACAGAAATCCAGATATATGGATGGCCCTACCTCTGCCAGCCCTAGTGAGCTCCAACCATTGCTGCACCCTTTCACAACTATCATTCGACAAGAAGCAAGCTCAAACCAGCAGAAGTATGTTCAACAAAAGACATCTGTTTGGGGCATTTAATTTTCTGAAAACAGCTGTGCATTTGTCATATGGAGATTTGCAGTCCTGCACCAGTGAAACATTATTCAACACCCTGCAAGAAGGAAGTGGTACCAAACCATAGGCCATTGCTTAGACTATGGGACTCAACAATTAGCATTCATACCTCGGGTCCAATGTTTTAGGGACTGCAGCACAGCATACGCATAAAGGAGTGTGCCTGCTTTTGCCAAAACCAAAGGGATTAAGAACATTACTGCACCACTACCTCCTTTAAAAATGGGAATCAGAGCGACTTTGTGTCGTGTCCTGCTGTCGTTTTGAGAGGGACTGTGACAAAATCAAAGGAATTTGGAGATGGTGTGGGTTCTATGGGAGTTGTGAGGATGGGGGTAGTATCATGTGTCGTCATGTATTTTGGAGGTTTTCTGTGCAGTTTTCACACAAAAATTAAAAATCATGGACAGGGGTTAGGGGACTGGTAAGGTCTACAGGCTCTGCTTTTGCCACCTCTACCTAGGTTTATTGATTTCTGCCTTCATTTCAAAAGGAACAAATATTCTGACCTTTTTTCATAAGCAGTACAATGCATGAGGTGAAGGGCAAGATTTTGGACAAAACATTCTTCTCATTCATATTCAGACCTATTGTTCCCCAAAAGAACTGAGCCCTTCCCAGAAAGCATCTGGCTCCATCCTCCACTCTCTTCCCCTTTTGTGTCATGTCTTCTTAGATTGTAAGCCTGAGGGCAGGGAACCGTCTAATTAAAAGATTGTATGTACAGTGCTGTGTAAATTTACAGCACTATATAAATAAAGCTTAATAATAATAATAATAACAACAACGTTTTGCTCTTTGGCAGAAAATCTTAGAAAATAAAGGGTGTGCATTTATTCTATCATCACTTGGTTACTAGATAGGAAGAAAAATCAGATATGAAAGATCCTGCAAATGAGACAAGCCAAATGAACTCCATCATGAAGGTGGCTCCAAACCCTACCCTAAGAGGAAAGGATACAGACATTTGTTTGTCTATATTATTGACGTAAGTGCTACAACTGGTTCACCATGTGGACCAGATTAAGAAGTAGACTCACTTGCTAAACCAGTTATTTGACTATGAAAAATTGCCATAAGCTATTTCAGAGATGCACACATTTAAAAGTAAATGAGCAGAAGGAATAGGGCAATGCTATTGGAAATATTTATTTATTTATTTATTTATTTAGGTATTTATATCCCGCCCTTCAGCCCTAATGGCTCTCAAGGCGGCTTACAATTATTATTTTTAATCAGACAGTTCCCTGCCCTCAGGCTTACAATCTAAATATATTCTTTAACTACTGAGGTTAACAATAACTATTTACTGATAAGAAATATGAACTATACACATTATTTAAGATGCAATTATTAACAGTTAGTTGACGACAGTGAAGATATTTTCTTAAATTTTATTGTCAGTTTATAGTGGTCTGTGAGCATAATAAATATTTATCTAATCATCAGCCATCCACCATAATGTGGCTCCTGCTTTTTTAAAAAAATACTTGGCCCATTCTTTCTAAATTTCAAGAATTCCTTCCTACGAGAGCTATATTTCATCTGTCTCTTCTTCAGTCAAATACCTCCCTTACCCCATTCACATTTTCCTGAAAGGCCTCATCCCCTCTCCCCATTTGAACACATCTATATGGAAGCCAATTTGTTTATACAGTGGGCTCTTGGTATCCGCTGGGGCTTGGTTCCAAGACCCTCCTGTGCATACCAAAATCTGTGGATGCTCAAGTCCCATTAAATACAATGGAATAATAAAATGGTGCATGTAAAATGGCAAAATCAAGGTTTGCTTTTTGGAATTTATATTTATTTAATATATTTGCAAGTAATGGTTGCTTGAATCCGTGGACAAAAAATCTGCAGATACAGAGGGCTGACTGTATTTATCTCTCCTTAACTGTGCTTCTTCCTCTGTCAAAATATTGGTGATATAAGTCAGAAACGAAGTCAGACAACAACGAATTACCCTTTGTGTTCCTGCTATCTGAGGGAGTGAGCAATTTTAAGTAAACCTAGAGTTTTAGGCTTCAGTGTTTTCAGCTTAAATGGAGTTAGAGAAAGCTTAGCCATTGATTTCACCAATATTTCAGCAACAAGCCTCCCAGATCAGAAGACGGGAGACTTTTCCCCCAAGAATCACATTTTGTCAAAGATGTAAACAGCAAAAAGGCCCCTCCTCCTTCAGAATAAAATTGTCAAGTTTGCACATTTCTGAATCTTGTACTCTCAAAATTTTGCACAGTTTTTTCATGAGTTGATAAAGTGTAAGAAAACAAAGAATGACCAATTCTCATCTGGCTGAGGTGGAAGACATCGTGGCCACAGAGCTGGAAACCATGCCCTATGAGGAACCGCTTAGGGAACTGAGTATGTTTAGCCTGGAGAAAAGAAGTTTAAGAGGTGACATGAATCTTATATTAAAATATTTGAAAATACTGAGGATGGAGCGAGCTTGTCTCTTGCTGCTCCAGAGACTAGGACCCAGAGCAATTATTTCAAACTACAGGAAAAGAGATTAAACCTAAACTCTGGGAAGAATGTCCCAACAGTAAAAGCTGTCCAAGATTGGAATATGCTACCTTGGAGAGTGATGGAGTCTCCTTCTTGCAAGGTTTTTAAACAGAGGTTGGATGAGAGTGCTTTGATTGTGTATTCCTGCATATTATGGGTTTAGACTGGATGATCCCTTTCAAACTCTGCAATTCTTATTTCAACTAATAGCTGTTGACTGTTCAAGAGGCATCTTTTGCCAACTTCTGAATCTCACTCTGGGAGATAAAACTCTTTACCTCCCTTGTATTCACTCTTTTCCAAAAGTATATTCCCATCAACATTCCTAGCTCCCCCAAGGAGTGGCAATTAAAAGACTCGTATTCTTTCCTAACTTCTAACATGGCTGCTAGCTCAATAATCTAGAAAGAGAGAGCTTATTTTTTCAATCACTGCCAGACTCTTCTTGTGCCACATGCTAGATAAAGCCATGAAACCTACTGGGTGACCTTGGGCAAGTCACTTACTCTCAGCCTTAGAGGAAGGCAAACTCACTCTGACCAAATATTGCCAAGAAAACCGCATGATCTTACTTATTGTTTCCAATTTAAGGAAGGTCTCCATAAGTTGAAAACAACTTGAAGGTACAAGAACAACACTAGTTTCATTTATATCCCACCTTTTCCATCTTTTACTAGGACTCAAATGCATGTGCAAGTGTGCCTTCAAGTCATCTGTCAACTTACAGCAACCTCATTCCATACGGGTTTTCTTAGGCAAGGAATACTCAAGAGGTGGTTTTGTCAATTCCTTCCTCTGAAATATACTGTAGCTGACAGCACTTGGTATTCATTGAGGGGTTCCCATCCAAGTACTAACCAGGACTGACTTTGCTTAGCTTCCAAAATCAGATGAGGTCTGGTGCCCTTAATGTGTTTATGACTCAAGGCATCTTCCAAATAATCCCAGAAAGTCATTCCCCACCCAAGGAAGTCATTCACTTTCCAGTAAACTGGGAACACTTTCAGAAATTTCTTAGAAAAACTTCTGCTACAAAACACCTTGGATTCAGTAAAACAGACTTCTTTTGAGACATGAACTATGCAACTAAGCACTTATGTTCAGCACATGACAGTCTTTTGATCAGTCAGCTGAAGAGAAGTTATGTCAGAAGAGCAGAAATTCATTGCTTCCTATTTATTAGCTTGAGTACATGAAGTGCACCTACAGTACAACAATCAACATTGTTAAGGCTAATAAATTAAATTGCTTTAGAACAGCAAGAGACTAATGTTCCATGATGCATTCATTCATATGGCCTAGCTAAATACGTCAAGACTTTAAGAAATGAACTAAAATTGATTCTGGATGGGCAAGAGTCAAAGCACACCACACATTAAGCAGTATCTACCACTGCTGAATGGAATTTAATTTTAGGCGCTCTCTAGACGGGCCCTATGGGGCGGCGGCGTCACATGCGAGGGGCAGCGCTTTCAGACGCCCCTCGCACATGACAAGGGCGTCAAAATGGCGGCACCCTGTACATACAGGCGCCGCCATTTTGACGTGACGGACACCTAACGTCCGCACGTCTCGGCGCCCTTGTGACGCCACAAGGGCACCATTGTGTCACAATAGCTCTTTGCGGCTTCTTTTTGCTGCGCAAGGGTGCCGCGCGGTTTGTCTGCTGCGGCTCCCTCGCGCAGCAAACTAGGGCAGACTTTTGGGCAGACTGTATCCCGCCATAGTATACTCATCGGTACCAGTTATGCTTAATATATTTAATCTAATGTCATCACATATCTCCTTTCAATGACACTTTAACTCAGGAATACATAGTTTTATGTTACATCCAAATCTGAGATTAGGTTTAAATGAGCACTAAACAAACCAGGATTTGTAAACCAAGTACAAACCTGGTTTAAAGCTAACATGATCCTGGCTTGTTGGAGATAAGCCTGGCCATAAGCCTAAATTAAGGTGCACAGCTACTTCCTCATGCTTTGTCTGGTCATCCACATGAGGAAACAAAGGAAGACCTAATGGTCTACTTGCAAACCCAATCTGCATATTCATATCCTAGTGCAGAGCCAGGAATCATTGTTCAAAAGGATGGTCAAATGTGTTCAATGGGTTTGTCTGGTAACACTCCAATTTATAAGCCACCTTTTTGCCAATACACTCAAGGCAGTTTACAATTTAAGGTAATGTCATACTTGATCATATGGCATAAGAGACTTAATACAAAAGAAAAAAAATGTGGGCAAAGATTAGGGATCAAGAAGAGGCATAGGGATACAGATACAGATATCTCTCAGTTCCAGTGAAGTTTTGTTCAAGGTTTGGTGCCTCTTACAAAGTTTGAATAGAACACAGTTCTGCATTGTTTGTATATGTGCCTTCAATCTGCCTGTCTACATGAATTTCATAGAGTTTTCTTAGGCAAGGAATACTTGGTACAGTACTGTCAAATTTCTGGGATTTTCTTCTGTTCTGTGTAAGCGTCTAAACATCATGGAATGTCACTGAGCAACCAACCACATAGACTGAGAAATCTATGTAACATAGATTGAGAAACTAGAGCATGTCCTAAGGAGGGCAACTAAAATGGTGAAGGGTCTGGAAACCATGCCCTATGAGGAACGACTCAGGAAGCTGCGGATGTTTAGCCTGGAGAAGAGAAGGTTAAGAGGTGATATGATAGCCCTGTTTAAATATCTGAAGGGATGTCATATTGAGGAGGGAGCAAGCTTGTTTTCAGCTGCTCTAGAGAACAGGACCAGGAACAATGGATGCCAGCTAAATGAAAAGAGATTGCACCTCAACATTAGGAGGAACTTCCTGACAGTAAGGACTGTTTGACAGTGGAACTATCCAACGGAGACTGGTGGAGTCTCCTTCCTTAGAGGTCTTTAAACAGAGGCTGGATGGCCATCTGTCAGGGATGCTTTGATTGTGATTTCCTGCATGGCAGGGGTGGACTGGCTAGCTCTTGTGGTCTCTTCCAACTCTATGATTCTATGATTCTAGACCCAAAATGCACAGGTGTGTTGTGCAGGCAGATGCTATACACATAAACTACAACCGCATGTCACTGTGCAACTTTACAGACAGACACATCTTGAAAAATTGCTCCATACATGCACAAACCTGAACATATTCTTCACGTTTACTGTCCCAGCTGTTTATGTGGCTAAGTTAAGATTACCCAATGTTTGCTTCCTTCATTCTAGTCATTGTCAGTCCTGTGTAGAATTCCAGTACCATCCCCCTCCATCCACTACTAAATGACCAGGTGAAAGAACCCCCAGCATTATTAGCATCTCAACTGTATGAATGTTTCATGGCAAATAAATCCTATATCATTATCATCATCATCATCTTATTTACAGTATTTATAACCTGCCTTTTTCCAAGTCTGGGACACAAGGCAGCTTACAAAGGTAAAAACAGATAACAGCTTTAAAATTATATCATATGAAAATTAAAAATATAATTTACTGTATATTCACCCCTATATTTTAACTTCCACATTAAAAAGGTTGAGGGCAGCTATGATAATAGTGGCTATAGTATGGTATGCAGCACCTTCTTGCCTCAAGCTACTGGAAAGTCACAGAATTTCAGAGTATCTTAAGTTAAAACACCTCAGTTAGGAGATGGATTAATTCAAAGTGAAGAAAGGGTACATAAAACTGGTGTGGCAACCACTCAAATGAAAACATTTTCACATTGCAATCAATGCACAATATACAGCACTGTTCAAGAGAGCTTGGAAAAGTTGCTGTTTAGACTCCCAACCTCTCTAGAGTCTTCCAGTCCACATGGTCAAAATCCCCCATGACCCTAATTCTAGGGGATTCTGGGAGGCTGAGGTTCAAAATCATAACTTTCCCTACCTCTATATGCAAAAGGCTCTTGTAGCAAGTTTGAGACTAACTGTGGGAAAGATGCTGTAGCATAAGCTTTCGTAGACTTGGGGGCTAAACACACCGGCGTTTAATGCCAACCTTGGGACAAAGTGGGGTGGGGTGTCCTCACGCTGCATGCCATGATGCTGCCCTGATGCCAGTGTCACAATGCATGTCCAACCAGATGGCGGGCAGTGTAACGCCCCTTCTTCAGCAGTGTTTAGATGTGCTGCGCTGAAGAATTGGCCAAAAGCTGTCACCACCACAACAAGGGCGTTTTTTTGCTGTTTTCAGAAAGAGCGGCATTTTGCCAGCCCTTTTTTGGCCAGCAAAGCACCAGATCGGGCCTGCAGGGTGCAGTTGCCACAGGCCCAATCTGGCGCTGAAAGGGGCAGTGCGGAGCCACTTCTTAGAGGTGGTCTGTTTTGCCCCCTTGGTCTACTTCCTTAGATGCAGTTAGTCTCAAAAATGCTACAAAATCCTTTTGCATACAGATAACCCAGACTAACATGGCTATGTCTTTGAATTTTGCTAGCTCTGTTCTTGCACAGTGGAAATGTCCATATGGAAGAGTGCCAGTAAGTTACACATCACTTTAGATGGCCTAATTTCTCTACCTCAGTGCTCCATTTCCTCCACTGCTTGATCTGAATCTATCCATCAAACTGCCAAATTGCTAAAATGCCACTTTTTCAAAAGGACCAGAACTGGGGGGAGGGTTGGGATAAACAAATAAACAAACGTCAGTCAGACACCAAAATTAAAATTCCAGCTATAGCATTTCTAGACAGTGGATCAAGTGGAAACTTCCATGCATTTTAAGCGGAGGAATTCTATGCTCACAAGAACTGTTTTATTAATTATGGTATTTATACCCCTCCCTTCAGCCCTAAAGGCCACCAGAGCGGCTTGCAATTATTATTTTTAATTAGACGGTTCCCTGCCCTCAGGGTTACTAACGGACAACCATTTCAGGGTGGATATATACGGTTTGGTTTGGCTCTTGGCAAAGGAGGACAGGAGCATCCCAGCGCCAAAGGGTCATTTAGGGGAATAAATTCAAGAAGCCTGGGCAAGAGATAACCTTAAAAGAACTGTTCACAAAGGGCAGCCTTTAAAACCAGGGTGCATCCACACTCCAGCAATAATGCAGTTTGACACCACTTTAACTGCAATGGCTACCTCTTACATTTGTATGTACTTTTTAAAATTGTAAGCCGCCTCTGTTGACTTTTGACAAGAGAAGCAGGATAAAAAAATAAAGATTTTAGTAGTAGTAGTAGTAGTAGTATTAAAACTGCAAATGTCACAGGATTCCAAAGGCTGGGAGATACAGCACTTAAAAGTGGTGTCAAAGGGGCGTCATTATTATTATTATTATTATTATTATTATTATTATTGCTATAGTGCAGATGCAACCAGGAAAAAAAAAGATTGGCTTGGTATTGCTAATCCTTTTGAAGGGAGCTAGGAAGGCATTGAAGGTTCAACCTGCCAAGCCAGAAAGCACCATTCAAAGCTGCCTTTCAAAAACACCCCTCTTTGGGAAATGGTTTCTCCCGCTTCCTTGGATGCGATGAAGGCGATGGAACGAACCATTCCATGCCTGCGGGGGGGGGAAATAGAAAGACATAGAAAGACCCAATCAAGTCAACAATAGCACCATGGCTCACTAGTCATCACCCCCGCCCTCCATGTCCTTCCCTGTCCCCATTTATCCCGGCGTTCATCCCCGCATCCCCATTCAAAAGTGTAATACCTAGCTCCTCTCTTCCCGGCGGCTCCATCTCTGTGTCTCTATGGTTCCTTCCGCCAATGTGGAGCAAATACGCCGCGACGGACGCACTGCGCATGCGCGAGCTGACAAACCAAACCTTCCCGCCCCTTTTCAACTTTTCTCTCCCTCGTCGTCGTTGTACCATAGAGAAGCCTCCCAGGGGCTAGACCGGCCTTGCGTACCATAGAGAAGCCTACCACCAAGGGCTAGACAGGACGCGGAAGTTGTTTCTGTTACTATGGGGAATAATA
>NC_056524.1:17317813-17317965 GCF_019175285.1 Sceloporus undulatus
ATAATAATAATAATGCAGCTAACAGATAATAATAAGATATATTATTAACTTATTATTAATTATCTTATTATTAATAAGATAATAATAATAATGCAGCTAACAGATAATAATAAGATATATTATTAACTTATTATTAATTATCTTATTATTAA
>NC_056524.1:17317975-17333218 GCF_019175285.1 Sceloporus undulatus
GATGATGATGATGATGATGATGATGATGATGATGATGATGATGATGATGATGATGATGATGATGATGATGCAGCTAACAGAACAAGGCTGCTAACAAAAGACCCAAAACACATTGCAGAAATAATCCAGTTTGAGACCTGGCTCAGTTGCTAGGGAACCCTGGGAACTGTAGTTTGTTTTGGCACTGACACTGAGAAGGCTCCATAGCTCACAAAACTACAGTTCCCAGGATTCCCTAGCACTGAGGCAGGGCAGTTAAACGGTCTCAAACTGGATGGTTTCTGCAGTGTGTTTTGGACTCAGGAGGGATTGAATTTCTTGGCTATGTCAAAGTATGGAGCCTCTCTTTAGAAATAATGTTTCCCCTTCCGACAGTAAAAGGAAAAAAGAGGCCTCACACACTGGTTTAATGGCCACCACTCTTCTCCTGTAGCATCCTGGGATTTTTAGCTCAGCAAGGCATTCGGCCTTATCTGCCAGAGCGTGTCTCGCCGAACTACAAATCACAACTAACTTCCTTTAGTTAGTCTCAAAGGTGCTACAAGATCTCTTTGCATACAAATCCCAGGATTCCACAGGAGAAGAGTCATGGCCATTAAAGTGGTGTCAAGCTGTTTTATTTCTGTCGCAAAGGGGGAAATTCCAGAGAGATTTTGTACTGTAAACTCCTCTTCTGTTGCTGCTCAAGAGACCTATCCTCTATTGCTGTTGTTGTTATTATTATTATTATTATTATTATTATTATTTTCCTATACCCTGCCTTTCTCCCAACGTGACAGGGAGCGTCTAACTCTTAACAGCAATTTTTTTTAAAAAATACAGTATAAAAACAATGCAAAATTGAAAAATATAAATATAAATTTACAAAACAATTAAGCAGTTTCAAACGTTAAAACAGTTATGAATTAAATTTAAAATACAACATGTTGTGTGCCTTCAAGTCATTTCCAACTTACAGCAACCCTAAGACAAACCTACTCATAGCCCAAAGGCAGAAAGTAAGCCTGAAACTAAGATTCAGAGAAGCAAGCAGAAGCCTTGAGGTCTGATTCTTTGAGGTAGCAACTGATATTCCTTTGCTACGGCCCAGTCAGACAGGCCAAAATAAAGCTGCTTTGGGTCACTTTGGAGTTATGCTATTAAAATGACACATACATCTTAAAAGGCCAGAAGCTGCACCAAAGCTGCACTCCAGACCTTAGGACTGAACACAGCTTTGGCGTGGCTTTTGCACTCATAGGACTTATGCATCATTTAAATGGCATACATCCAAAGTGACAAAGCAGCTTTACTTTGGCCTGTCTGTTTGGGCCCTTTGGCCCTCTTCAGACTGGCCATTAAGGCCAGCCTAGGGGCGGAGGCGGGGCGTCGCATCCAGATGATGCACACCATGACTCCACCCCCAAGATGCCATGATGCTGTGCAGCTTTCCACACGGATAGGAGTATAGTGCCTACATTGGCAGGTGTAATAGTGCCACTCTATTCTGCTTTGGTCAGGCCTCAACTGGAATACTGTGTCCAGTTCTGGGCACCACAATCCAAAAAGGCTGTTGAGAAGCTGGAGCATATCCAGAGGAGGGTGACCAAAATGTGAAAGGCCTGGAAACCATGCCCTATGAGGGACAGCTTACGGAGCTGGGTGTGTTGAGCTTGGAGAAGAGAAGATTAAGGGGTGACATGATGTGTAAACTTACAGCGCTTTATAAATAAAGGTTAATAATAATAATAATAATAATAATAATAATAATGATAGCCATGTTTATATATTTAAACGAGCAAACATGTTTTCTGCTGCTCCAGAAACTAGGACACAGAGCAATGGATTTAAACTGCTGGAAAAGAGATCCCACCTAAACATTAGGAATTCTTCCTGACAGTAAGATCTGTTTGATGGTGGAATATGTTGTCGCCTTGGAGTGTAGTGGAGTCTCCTTTGGATGGATGGCCATCTATCAGGAGTGCTTTGATTGTGTCTTGTGTTTGAGTAGCTCCTCTTCTCTCACTCTCTCTTCCAAACTCTGGAACGACCTGCCGGATGAGATCCATCAGATAACATCATTAGACAGCTTTAAAAAAGCGGTCAAGACGGATCTCTTCCAGCAGGCCTTTCCAGATTAACCATCCCGGCCCAGGTTCCCTGATTCCCTCATTCCTCCCGTGGCCCCATCTTAGTGATGGTTGAGGATTAACAGAGGGATATCAGGATTTTTAGTTTTTAATTGTTGTTTTTATGCATTGATATTGTGTTTTAATATGTTATACTGTTTAATACTGTCTTAAGGGGGGGAGGGATAAAGTGTTTTTAATTGTCATATTTTATATTTTACTGTTGTTAACCGCCCGGATTGGTTTGCCAGAGGCCGGTATACAAATAAATATTATTATTATTATTATTATTATTATTAATACTGTACTCTTATCTTCCTAAAAAGCTTTGCAAAAAAAATGATGGGGATAATCCAAATATCTGGGTGGATTTTGCTACTGCCCTGCGTTTTCCAGAACTGTAAATAGTAATTATGGTATGCCTAATACTTAAAATTAGACTCAACTTTGGAGTATTTATTTTAAAAATGAAGAGAAAAGATGATTCACTTTTCTTTATTACTGGTATTATATAGAGATAGCACCTGCTCACAGTTTTTGCATCTTATGCTGTCATTAAAACCTGGCTTTACCTTTCAGTGAAGAGCAAAAAAGTAGAGGAATCTCACAGAATTTCTGACTCACCTCCCAAAATATAACACAGCAGACATGTACTGTATTGTAATATATCTTGATAAATATTCCCATTATATTACCTGAGACCATCAAAATGGGCTTTGAGTACCACAAGACCATTCTTATAGCACCACGTTTCAAATGCCTCTTTTTTTCTTGTCGGCTTTCTTCATTGTCCCATTTTCACATCTATACATAGAAATTGGAAATACTATGTCATGGATGTTCCTTACTTTGGTATTTGATGGTACATGGTTTCTTGGAAAAGGTTATAGGGTTTTCATGGGGAACAGGATTGCCAGCCGACAAGAAAATAACACAACAGCAGCACCCTAGTCTGATCTTGTGCCTTTCATAGCAGGTAAAAGTGGTAATGGTACTACTCTGTTCTGCTTTGGTCAAACCTCAACTGGAATACTGTGTCCAGTTCTGGCACCACAATACAAAAAGGATGTTGACAAGCTGGAGTGTGTCCAGAGGAGGGCGACTAAAATGGTGAAAGGTCTGGAAACCATGCCTTATCAGGAGGGACCTAGGAAGCTGTGTATATTTAGCCTAGGGAAGAAAAGGTTTAGAGGTGATATGATTATCATGTTTAAATATTTGAAAGGATGCCACACTGATGATGGAGCAAGCTTGTGTTCTGCTGCTTGAGAGACTAGGATAGGGAACAAAGCTACAGGAAAGGAGATTCTACCTAAACCTTAGGAAGAACTTCCTGATGGTAGGAGCTATTCAACAGTGGAACACACTGTCTCAGAGAATAGTGGAGTCTCCTTTGGGGGGGGGGGGTAAACAAAGACTGGATGGCCATCTGTCAGGAGTGCTTTGATTGTGTCTTCCTGAATGGCAGGGGGTTGGCCTGGATGGCCCTTGTGGTCTCTTCCGACTTATGATTCTAGATTCATGTGCAGAAATCAGATTAAGGTTTTCCAAAAGCACAGTGATGGACCTTTATCACCTGCTAAGTGTCTGCATGCTGGAAGCATGGTTTTGAAGTGGTTCTGCTGCCACTTAAATAATATGTTCTCTGGAATTCAAGTCCTTGGAGAGAACAACAGAGTCCTGTGACACCTTAAAAACTAACAATTAAATTATTATAGCATAAACCTTTGGCAGTGGAGGCTGGTGGCTTCAGTGTCAATAGCACACTTACTCTGCTCCAGGTGTTAGTTCAAACTTTAAAGGTGCTATCCAAAGAATTGAAACCTAGCTCCAAAGCAAGCTTTGCAACTTAGCTAGTTCATTTAACATTTTGACTGAAACCAGGAGCAGATTCACTGTTCCACAAACATAGGAGCCATTAGCTGAAATTGGCTTTGGAGATTATATCATACTTTATTTGAGTAATTTTCATCACAACCGGAAATACATAAGCATTATATTTAACTGTCTAAAAGTTAAACTCTAAAACTGAAAAGAGATGATTTTCTACTACTGGAAAATGGAAATTTTTCTTTGATGGTTACATGCCCTCCAGCCACTAGAATCTATTCCCATAATCAGGTACTCCATCTGGCTTCTATTTTTACCAACTCCATCACCTGAAATAACTTTCACGCTTTGCTAATATAAGAATTGTCCTCTTCCTCTTTACCTTTGTACCTACCAAAGAATCTGTGTCTTGCTCAAGGTCTGAGCAAAAGCTGGATAATAGTTAAAAGCTCTGCTGCCAAGGACTACAACTCATCCTGTGTCATCTTGTCCCCACAATCCTAAATGTAACCAGGCCTACCTAGTAAAATTTAATGAAGGTTCCTATATTCACCTGCAATTGAGATAGTTAGCTAAGTACAAACTTTGTTGTTTTAATTGGGTCTTTATATGGGGTGAAGGTGTAGTGGTTTGAGTGGAGGAAAACAACTTGGGAGATCAGAGTTCAATTCCTTGCTTGGCCATGGAAACTCACTGGGTGACCTTGGATAAGTCACATAGTCTCAGCTCCAGAAAACCCCATGATTTAGTCTTAAGGTTGCCATAAGTCAGAAATGACATGAAGGCACGCAACAAGATGGGTGAAGTGTATTTTTATCCTTATTGAAATAGTTTCAAATTATTTTATACATTTTAATTACTGGTGTCTCCATGTGGTAGCTTGTTTTACTGTGTTTATCTTTTCTTTTATCATCAGGCTTTTAGCTCTATCTTGTTTTAACCTTGTTGCAATCTCCGTCATAACAAATGGATGCCTGGATGGATGTGTTACCTAAATTGAAAGGGGTCTCAAGAGGGTACCCACAAACTGTATTCAATGGGGAAATTAGCACAACAGATAATAGTGAGAGGGCTTCAGTAACATAAAGCTGGGGTCTTAAGCCTTTGTATACCAGTTCTGAACCCAAAGAACTCCAAAATCAGGTTCCAAATTAATTTAGTTCCTTTTATAAAGGGGCATCTTCAGAGAATGCTTGCCTGGAAAGAACATGCCACAAACCATCCTGGGCATAAAATACTGTTTGAAAACACTGAAATTCTGGACCGTACCAACCATTACCATGTCAGGATGCGCAGGGAAGCCATTGAAATCTACAAACATCTGGACAATTTCAACAGAAAAGAGGAAACCCTTAAAATAAATAAGGTTTGGCTACCAGTCCTGAAAAATAGCAAGATAAAGACTCAACAAATGCAAATGAGAAATCTCCCAGCAGACAATGAGCACTATCAAGCAGACACTAATCCTCTTGTGCAGACCCTCACACCCTGAGGACTGCCATTAGCAACCAACAATACACATGCAAATCACTCCTGCCTTTCCAGGTCACACAGTATATATACCCAAGTCCTTTCCAGGCAAGCATTCTCTGAAGATACCAGCCACAGATGCTGGTGAAATGTCAGGAAGAAACTCTTCTAGAACATGGCCACATAGCCCGAAAACCTCACAAAAAACTGTGCCCTGAAGCCTCTCACCATAATCTTCATGTGGTCATTGACGAGGTCAGGGTCCACATAGGAACAATGAAGAGCCAAAAGCTGGGCATGCGAGTCTCTGTAAGCAACAATTTCTTTGCCTCCAACCAACAACATGTGTTTCCTGTTCTCAGAAACCATGTCAGGGTCAGGATCAAAAGCCAGTCCAGTCCTAGTTGCAGCAGAATTGGACATGACCACCAGCTGGATCAACTTAGGTGTCTGCTGACATTGGGCCTTAAGAGCGCCAGATTCTCTAGACAAAAAACATTTCATGTTATCTTTGTCCCTTAGTTGGCCCTGGCACTTAGAAGATGGCTGTTGATCAGGATGAGACAGTTGTGCCTTTGAAGACAATCTCGAGGTGACTCAGTGACTATTCATAGAATCATTGAATCACAGAGTTAGAAGAAACCACAAGGGCCATCCAGTCCAACTGCAGCTCTTACTGCATCATGGCAGAAGATGAAATCTGCTCAGACGCAGAAACAGTATATGCTTGTTGATAGCTTTCACTGCCAGCATCCATAGTTTTGTTTTGTTTTTGTGGATTTTTTCGGGCTATGTGGCCGTATTGTAGAAGAGTTTATTCATGATGTTTCAAAAGTAAACAAAGTCTGGCTACCAGTCCTGAAAAACACCTAAATCAAGACTCAGCATATGCAAATGAAAACCACCCAGGGTCAGGGTTTTTTCCAGGCAGACAATGGATCATTAATTAAACAGACACAAATCCTCTTTCCATATCCTCCCACCCTGAGGCCTTGCCATTCAACAACAGACCAACACACAGATTAACATGTAAATCACTTCCTCTCTACCAAGCGTTACACAGTATATATATACCTCACTCACTTCCATGCCAGCATTCTCTGAAGATGCCAGCTACAGCTGCTGGAAAAACTTCAGGAATAAACTCTTCCAGAACACAGACACGTAGCCCCCGAAAAAACCCATAAAAAACTACAGTGCATGCTTTCCCCAGGCACATCAGCAAGCATATGCCTAGTCTTTGGTCCCATATATCACAGAACACAACACCAACAAGAAAAGGAAGCTGCAGGAAGGAAGGAAAAGGGGAGATCCATATCAGCCCAGTTACATGAGCTTAAATCTGGATCCAGCTCATTTATTGCACTTCCACTTCCCAATGACTAGCATAGTGTGACTCATACAGTATAAGTCAACATGCTATGCTTTTAGCCAGAATCATTAAGAAATTTCAGTCATGGGCCCAGCTGAAGAATGTTAATATAGGTTTCAGAAGCTGGCGTGGAATGCAGGTAAAATCAGTTATGTTGAGAAAGAACATTGAATGTCACTGTCATTAAGCTCTACCGCCTGCTTCCCTGTTACATGCAATTACTCCCAAATTGTTCATGCCTAACTTGTAATTGGAAGAAAATTGGCATCATTCAGCTTAAAAAACAGAGCTAATTTGAGAAAATTGGCCAGCCCATTCCTGAGTCACTGCTTTTAACCTTGTGGGATGGAGCGAGGGTTCAAGTGGCACATGTGAATATTTCCACAAGGAGATCCTCAGTATAAAACTAGAGGCAGGGAATCATCTTCTGAATTACAGCTGCATCTCATCCATTCAAAACAAAGAGATAGCTGTGTTTGCATCATAAAACAACATCACAAATGCAGGCTCCATTTTAGGATAATAACTTTATATACCTTCCAACTGCTCTGATTTGGTAAAGACACCTCTGTTGCCACACTTTTTCAGTGCTTTTCAAATGTCTCATTTTTTTTCTCTTCCTCCCACTTTCCCCTTGTGTCCTAATCTTTTCTCAGTTGCTGCAAACTGAGTCCAAAGTAGCTTGCACTCAGTAAATTAAGCAGAGGGAAAGGAGCGGAGGGAGGAATCATTACCTTCCCAGTAGGCTAAGGCAAAAGCAAACTACTGCAGCATCTCTTATCTTGTGTATTCTTCCTCATTAATAACTTTTGGCCTGTCTTGACCTGTTCACATGTTGCTTGCTTACATATGCTCCAATTTTCATCTGTGAAATGTTGGAGGGTATGCCTTATAGGGCCAACTCTCCCCCCAAAAAGAATAGAAGAAAGCCCAAATTGTGTGCAAGTCTTACGTTCATCTCAAATTTCTTCCCAATTCCTTCTTATAATTCCCATTCCTGGACCTTTCTTTCATTCTACTTTCCCATCCCTCTAATTCTCACTACATAAACATCTTCCATATGGGGAATATCCATCCTACTTCTTTGCATTCTCCTCCTTCCTCCTCTATTCCTTATCTCACTAACTTTCATTTTTACTTAATTAAAACATTCATTAAAACACACACACACACACATTCTTCCACACTTCCTTCCTATCAGTATTGGTTCAATTTATGTTCAATTATGACTTTCTTTTAAAATCTCTAATTGTTGATACCCAATCTTCATTTTATTCAAGTTTTCTTTCCACAAGAACTTTCCCCCTTACAGCCTACAATTGTCTTTATTAAATAGTATATATAGGGGGCTGTATAAATGGGCAGCATGGAGCCACCCCTTTACTGGCCAAATGCTGAGGATACCATGGATGGCCAATAACACAAACAGATGGGTCCTTGAACAGATCAAGCCTGAACTCTCCCTGGAAGCCAAGAGGATCAAACTGAGGCTGTTGTACTTTGGCTACATCGTGAGACGGCATGAGTCACTTGAAAAGATATTAATGCTATGAAAGGTTGAAAGTTGTAGAAAAGAGGAAGCCACTTGTTAGATGGATAGATTCTATTAGGGAAGTTACAGGTATGAATTTACAGGAGCCAATCAAAGCAATAGAGGACGGGAGGGTGGGGAGCTTGGAGATATCTTATCCGCAGGGTTGACATGACTAGGGGTCAACTCAAAGCCAGTTAGTAACAACAATATCCACACTACTGAGTTATAGCAGTTTTATCCCACTTTGACTGCCATGACTCCACCCTAGGGAATCTTGGGATTCATAGTTCAGCCAGGCATTTGCAATCTTCTGCTAGAGGGTTCTAATACAGTGCACTGATAAGTGGGGTGTTTGAAATTCTCAGTTTTCAAACTAAAAATCTCTGGATTCCTTAGGATGTATCTATGGCAATGTAAGTGGGCTCCAGCTGCTATAACTAGCGCAGACACACTGAGTTATGACTACTTGGTATATTGTTATTAATTTTTTTTAAAAAAACTACAAACATAATACACTGTCTCTAATAAACCCTTCTTATTTGTTCATCATGGCCACTTCTCCCATATGATCAGCATGTAGGCGTTCTAGGAAGACTAGAGCCAAGAAGCTAAAAGCACAGTCATTATAAAAGGAACACCCTATACAGATTTTAGAAAGAAATTAATCCCACGGGGTTCCTGGTGGCGACGGATCCTTGGGAAGATTGTGAGGAATTTGAGTTGAGATTGGCACAGGTAGTGTTTAGCAGAGTACTGCTCACCATGGAAAAATTGTCACTCCACCTTTTTTGTGACTGAAAAAGAAGGGTGAATTACCTCTGCTGGAAGCTTCTATGAATGGTGACTCACCTTTTAAATAGGTGGTGGGGTGTGTGTGCACTGTTTGACATTAAAAAGAACATTTTTTTTCAAAACAGCAGTGAACTTCTAACTTCCAGTTTTGATTTTTGGATATTTTTGATAGTCTACATAGCTCCAGAGGATGCTATGACAGAAAACTGGCGCCAGATCAACCACAGTTGCCTACTTCTGCTTCAAAACATCCATCATCCAATTATCTAGGTCCATGTTGTTGTTGTTGTGTCGCTTCAAGTTGTTTACGACTTATTGCGACCATCATGGTGAAATTGATCACAGGGATTTTTGGCAAGTTTCTTCAGAGCGGGTTCACCATTGCCATGCTCTGGGGCTGAGAGAGGTTGCCCAAAGTCACCCAGTGGGTTTCCATAATCAAGCTGGGATTCAAACCCTGGTCTTCACAGTCCTAGTCCAACATTCAAACCACTACACCACACTGATTCTCAGTCAGGCTCCATACCCTCTAATAATAATTCATTGATATGGCCTCAAATTCCTCACAATCTTCCCAAGGATCCGTCGCCACGAGGAACCCCGCAGGATTAATTTCAGTCAGGCTCCATACCCTCTAATAATTCATTGATATGGCCAAGCAGCAATAGTGAGAATGAAGAGGGGGGGGGAGCAGGAGGAAGAGTGAGAAACTGGGAAATTTTAAAAGCACCTCAAAAACTGGACAACAGAGGATTACTCAGGATTGTCCTTGTTAGAGGGCATGCAGGGTCAGGTTGAGCTGGTACCACTCTGAGCTTCAGAAGATAAGGAATCCAATGGTTGTGGCAGAACAACTGAGGAAGGAGTAGAGCTCCTCTTGCACAAGACTTCTGTATCCAAAGTTTTCTCATCCAGCATCAGGACCCAGTGATCCATACCCTCCAACATTTCACAGATGACAACCACCGACACACATGGCCAAGCAACATCAGAGTGTGGTCAAGATGACAAACATTATTAATGAGGAAGAACAGACAAGCTTGGAGAGGTTTCAGCAGTTTGCTTTTGTCTTAAGAGCTTATCACTTGGGCAAATTTTACCTCTTCTGGCTTCAGTTCTGGATCTGGGATGCCCCCAGATGTTATCATAGCTAAATCACCACCAATCTAGGCATGATGCCACCACCTGGATGCATCCCCGGTTGAAGCCTTACTCAGCCCTCACTTTTTCAAAGTCGGGGAGCTTCCAACTTCAAAAAATGGCTGGCTGAGAGAGGCTTCGACCTGGGATGTATCCAGGTAGCAGTATTGTGGCGAGATCAGTGCCGATTTAGTTATGATAACATCCAAGGGCATCCCAGATCCAGAAGTGAAGCCAGAAGAGGTAAACTGGTTCATTTGCCCAAGTGATACGCTCCTAGATTTAGACTAGATTACCCACAACTTTGCCCTGTATCCACCTTCCAGATACAATCACTACAATAAATATTCCTGATCCCACCCTGTAATTCTCTAACAATCCCTTCATAGCTAAAATCTCTCTCTTCATTTCCAAAAAAGTAGGTCTCAGGTTTTGATCCAGAAACCTCAGAGTTTAGGATGATCCTGAATGGAAAGCCTAGACTTGGCAGTTACAAAATGGTGGAAGATACGTTTGAGATGGACATGCATCACAGAACTCATCCTTGGATCAATTCACAATTGAGAGATGAAAGGAGAGAAGAGGCTTCTCCCTGAACAACTGTAAGGCTTTTGGCCTAAATTTATTCATTTTTACCACCCTCTGCATCAAGAAGTTTATTCTTTTGTTTTACGTTCTTTGAACTTCATAGTCCTTGATAGTTTTTTTAAGCCTCCTACACCATACATGAATGTCAGCAATCAGGTTAGCTTGCTTACGTACAATTCTTAAAAGTCAGTTATATAAGTGCTGTGTGTGTGTGTGTGTGTGTGTGTGTGTGTGTAAGAAGAGGGGAGACTTTTTTTACTCTCCCCCCACAGCTGTATTTAAATCCCATAGCCCTTTTGATCAATAATGTTTAACATGTCCTCCAGAGCAGCATAAAACATAGCACTTAAAAATCTGACAGCATCCACCCTGCAGAAAGTGGTGCTGCGAAGGTAACAATTTAATGCCATAGGAAAGTGTGCTGTTATTTCTACCATTCGTAAAATACTTTTCAACTTCTTTTTTTTTAAATACTTATGCTGTTCAGTGTTTAAATGATAACAGAGGCTGTTTTTGTTTAGAGAGGGAAAAATACAAATGGATTCAGTGGGAGAGCATCTCTTTAAAAGAAAAGAAAAGAAAAGAAAAGAGACAGCAACAACATGAGAAATCTCCATTTATATGCCTACCTGGGACTCCATTATTCTTATGAATCTCCTCCATTTAAAAAAAAAAAAAAAAAAGCTGTCCATCTGCTTAATTCTAGATGAAGCCAGAATTAAAAGCAACAGTAATCAGGACCAGCATTAACGCCTGGCATCTGTGAGTACCTGCCAATGTCCTCAGGTGTACTGGCAGTGCCCACTGCTGATATCTGTCATAACTGCTCCCAAATTTTAATTCTGACCTGGCATTCCAACCAATACGAGTAATTTCCCACTGCTATTGTATTCCCAGTCACCATGTACAGACGTGAGAACTGGACAGTGAAGAAGCAGACAGAAAGAAAACCAACTCATTCAAAATGTGTTGCTGGAGAAGAGTACTTAGGATACCATGGATGGCCAAAAAGATAAACAAATGAGTCCTTGAACAGATCAGACCAGAGCAATCTTTGGAAGCCAATGATCAAGTTGAGGCTATCATACTTTGGCCACATAATGAGAAGACTTGGATCACTAGAAATAACAATAATGTTAGGAAAGACAGAAGAAGGAGGGGAAGAGCACAGACCAGATGGATAGACTCGACCAGGAAGGTTACGAGTATGGGCTTGCAGGACCTGACTAAAGCAATGAAATAAAGAGATACTTAGAGATGTTTCATCCACAGGGTCACCATGAGTCATAATCAGCTCAAGAGCGGGTAACATCAACAACAATGTTCACTACAGTTCTCTAAGGAGTGAGAAGTTCCAGAATCAGGCATCCAGAGTGCAGAGTGTTTATCCAGGTTTGGCTGCCTCTTGGTCATGGGAGGCCACTTGGACTTTGGTAATATGAGGCTGTCTTCCATATCCACAGAGTCTTATCCATTGATTCATGCATTCACAGCTTGAAAATATTTATTTATTTATTTATTTATTTATTTATATCCCATCTTTCTCCCAAAATGGGATTCAAGGTGGCTTACAACAACTTGAAAATACAAAAATAAAATTTCAATCATGAATAATATTCAAAAATATATAAATTCTAAAAAGCACACTTTGATTTTGCCCTCTTATGTAAGGGACACCATTTTATTATACATTGTATTTAATGGGACCTGAACATCTACTGATTTTGATCGCCACACAGGGGTCCTGGAACCAAATCCCAGCGGATACCAAAGGCTCACTATATTTCAATAGATAGGTAGATATTCATACATGAACGTGTCATCCTGTACTTCACAAGCAGCAAAATGCTCCTTATAAAGAATATGACCAGTATTCCGTATCAACTATTTTAGTATACAGGTATACCTCATTGAATGAAGGAGATGTGTTCTTGGCATTATTTCTTTAACAGGAAGTTTGGTACCAGAGACAGAAATAATAAGAAAAGAATCAGAAGGGGTTCCTATACAACAAAAAAGAAGAGCAATGCATTTCAGCATTTTTAAAAAAATTCTAACATGTGAAATTAAACAACCAGGCCAGGCAAGCCTTCCATATGTAAAGAAAAATATGTTGAACTTTCTAGAGAGCACTTGAAATCTTCTTCCAAAAGCCATCCAGGAATGACTTTTTCTTTCACGAGCATCCTGTTTTCTCTCTTTTGCTATTCATATACTCAGTAAGGTATTCTGGAGGCAGTTGTGTGTTTACGTTGCCTCTTGTAGCAGGTCCACAACTCTACAGTAGGATTAGCTAAACTCAGGGATTGTTTGCATTGTCTTCATTGTTTACGGCAGACATGCTACTGCAACCTGGAACTGAAATTCTTGTGTTTGTCCAGCCTTCTTCCACCAGCTTTCCAGTTTTGATGCTACTGAAAAAGTTCCAGCTGGACAGAGGATGAGGAAGAGAAGAATGGTTGGATAGGCACCTCCCTGGATCTTTTCAGAAAGAACCTTAAGACCTTTTTCTTTCACCAAGCTTTCCCCCCATGAGATGTGATATTATGCCCTCTCCCCCTATTGTGTAACGATTTTCGCAATGTTTTTGGATCAATTCAACCAAGCTGGCTGTGTAATAGCTTTTAATGGGATATTTTTTACATTGTTTTTATCGATATGTATGTATTTTTATGTTGAAATTTTAATCTGTATGCCGCTTTGATCATCGCGGACAATCAGGATAAAAATAAATCTATTATTATTATTATTATTATTATTATTATAAAAAGACTTTGCAAAAATGAATTTCTTTCGGCAGTATACAGACCGCCCCTTTGGGGCGGCCTGCACCCGGCCCTTTCCCCAACGGATCTGGGCCTCAGCTGCCACAGCGGCAGCTCTGAGGCCCCGACCCGCCGCTTTTCCAGGTTGTGGGGAAGCGGCAAAACGCCGCTTCCCCGTGGCCTGGAATGGGGTGTCCTTGGGGCTTCATGACCCAAGGACACCCCGACAGTGGCGGGGAACAAGAGAAAGGGGCCAGTCGGCCTCTTTCTCCTTTGTGTCACTGGCGCAGCCATGTAAAGGCTGCACCAGCGACACAAACAAAGGTAGGTGCTCCGTTTCAGAGCTCCTTCTGGCACCCTTCAGCGGCACCAAGACATCACATCCACACCGCCCCATTTGGAGGCGGCGCGGCTGTGATGTCGTAATGGCGGCGCCCATCTAGAAAGGGCGCCGCCATTACAACGTACTAGGGTTGCGGGGCATCTGGAAAGGATGCCCCAAGGCAACCCTAGTACGTGTGCAGGCCGGGACAAAGCGCCGGTCTGTACAGCGCCTCAGTTAACAAAGATTGGCCTGTACTTAACTAAGTAACTCCTCCTGGCTTGCCCTCTCCAAACTTGAAAAAAAACTTCATTAACTAGTGTTCCACTCACTGGAAGAATGGACCTTGTTCTTCCCATGAGGGTGATGCCCATCAAAGTAAGTTGAGGCATCTACTAACAGTTCTGTATTCACCATTGCTACTTAGTCACAATCGTGACACAGTTTTTATATATACATAACTAAGTAGTTGATACAAAACATTGCCCTGTACTTGGTGCACACTTTACCATTTTTCACAGATGAAAACTGGGACACATGTGGCCAAGCAACATCAGAGTATGGTTAAGGTTGCATAAGGTATTAATGAGGAAGAACACACAAGCTAGGAGATGTTGCAGCAGTTGCTTTTGCTTGAGTCTACTGGGAAGGGCAAGATTTTGCTCCCCACTCTCCTCTCCCCGCTAATGAAAAAATGAGTTTGATGAGTTAACTCAGTTTGAAGCAACTGAAATAAGCTGAGAGCAAAGGGATAAGGTCAGAGGAGAGAGAGAATTGGGACATTTTAAAAGCCGATGAAAAAGTGTGGCCCTTTTCATATGAGGGGTTTTGCCAGAGTCACTCCTGGTCCAACTATGCAAATTCACATTAAAACGTGATGTATTATCACACATGATTGCTTTCTATGGGGGGTCATTCTGAGGCGGATCTACAGTCAATCCGAAGTGACTCCTCACTTTGTGAATTTAGTAACAAGCGAATTCACAAAAATTGTTTTCAAGCTCACTTCGATTTCAATCCGAATTGGTCTGGTGTGGAATGCAACTTTGCCTCCGTCCTGGTACACCCCCCAAAACCTCCAAGGTCCCACGTTTCCCATGAGGCGGCGCTGCAATTTTGCACCATTTGCTTCTGGTACTCCATCTGCTTCCATTGCTGCCAAGGGGGAAATGCTACTGGGGAAGGAATGTATTTACATTTTAATGTGGACAGAGCTGAGGATTGGCGGTGGGTGCTGGCTTAAATGCAAAACGGACTCCAGAGCCCATAGAAAAGGTTGCTAGTTAGGATGAAAAAACAGACTCCAAAGCCGATAGAAACGA
>NC_056524.1:17333228-17382369 GCF_019175285.1 Sceloporus undulatus
CTGCTGGTTAGGATGAAAAAACAGACTCCAAAGCCCATAGAAATGGCTGCTGGTTAGGATGAAAAAACGGACGCCAAAGCCCATAGAAATAGCTGCTGGTTAGGATGAAAAAATAGACTCCAAAGCCCATAGAAATGGCTGCTGGTTAGGATGAAAAAACAGACTCCAAAGCCCATAGAAACGGCTGCTGGTTAGGATGAAAAAACAGACTCCAAAGCCCATAGAAATGGCTGCTGGTTAGGATGAAAAAATAGACTCCAAAGCCCATAGAAACGGCTGCTGGTTAGGATGAAAAAACGGACGCCAAAGCCCATAGAAATAGCTGCTGGTTAGGATGAAAAACAGACTCCAAAGCCCATAGAAAGAGTTCTGGATGTTTCAGGGAGGACTGTAGGACTGTCAAAGAGGGCACATGCTGGGAGGGTTTGGGAGGCTGGCAAGGATGGCACATTCAGAAGAAGGGAAGAGGAAATGTGAAGCTGTCGTTCACGTGAGGCTAGCATTCACGTGAAACTGGAACCAGGAAGTGGCCCCCTTCTTCACCCCACAAGTGCAAAGGTTTACGATGCTATCAGACCCCCACTGAGCATATGCAAGGGTGCCGATTCAAATCACTGAATCCACATGGTATGTACCGGTGTGGTAATTCAATGTGCACTGGCTCCACTTTGACTCAGGAATCACCACAATTTCGTTCTTCATGTGTGATCATTCATCACATGAATTGCCTTGGATTCGAATTGACTTTACTTCTCCTTCACTTCGGATTGGCTCTGGATTTGAGTTCCAGTCTCATGTGTGATAAGGGCCTGGGACGACAAAAGATTAATCAGGACTATAGTTTTTTGTGGGCTTTTCAGGCTATGTGCCCATGTTCTAGAAGAGTTTATTCCTAACATTTCACCAGCATCTGTGGCTGGCATCTTCTAAGAATGCATTCTCTGAAGATGCCAGCCACAGATGTAGGCGCAACATCAGGAAAAAGCTCTTTTAGAACATGGCCACATAAGCCCACAAAAAACTATGGATGCCGGCCATGAAAGCCTTCGACTTCACATTAATCAGGACTGTCCCTGCCAAATTGGGACAGTTGGAGAATATGCATGGTGATGGTGATGCTGTGTGAGTGTTTTTTACAAACGTATTAAAAATCAGTTCAGAGCAGACTTTTCCATCTAACTTTTTAGCCGCAATATCTCCAATCCCAATGTGTCACACCACAGGATAGACATGATGGGCATACATCAGAGAGTGGGGTAGGAGGTGATGTAATTGCATTCCATTTTCACCAATATCCATTAGAAAGACTGATAATTGTCTAGGTGAATTTATTCTTGTATAATGTGCTATCCACATTTCTTCAAGTTAAAATGTATTCCACCTACACTAGCTGTTTCACCATTGGGAATGGACATAATCTTTGGAAGGATCAAGCTGACAAGAAATGAAAGATCTGGCCTTTGAAATTTTAATTAATACTGAGGCAACAAAATTTCTGTGCTTTTCTTATTCTGAACTGACTGAGTCATAAGATGCATCACTAAGGACCAAAGAAGCTGTTTGGTCATAAACTTAGACTGGGCCTCTAGGATATAAACATAAATTGTTTTAACCATACCGAACCAATCCAGAGATTTAGGTCTAATCTGCACTGCAGAAATAACACACTGTGCATTATTTAACTACCATGGTTCAATGCTATGTAACTCTGGGATTTTTAGTTTTGTAAGATATATAGCCTTCTATGTCAACACTCTGGAACCACAACAAACTACAGATCCAGAAATGACCAAGCACAAGTGATTGAGGTTGGTCTATTGGATTAGTAGTAAAACCTGGAACCCTCCAAATGTTTTGCAAAGTCACTCCTATCAATCCAAATTACATTGTTCAAAACTAAGGAATTTGGGGATTTAGAGGTTATTCAGACAATGAAAATAATCCCAGTAGAATGTGGGTTGAAACTTTGTTGTTCACATGCATATTGAATGCATCCAATTAAGTTGGGGGGGGGGAGCTGACAAAAAGCCCACTGAACCCAGGATCATTCATCTCAGGGTTTTTTCCTGAGCAATTCTAAAAAAAATTTCATTGTTGGCTGTGTGAATAAACAATGCAAATAGACTTGGGGTAAATGGGGATAAATAACTGCATGCCTTGAAACACAGGCAAGAGTTTAAGGTCCAGTAAATTCTTCACTTACCTGGAAGACAATTTCATGGTCCAAAAGGTGGAAGGGGCAACAAGAGGATCCACTATTTTAGATCTGATCCTAACCAACAGGGAAGACCTAGTTAATGGGGTGCAAGTTGTGGGATCATTAGGTGGGAGTGATCATGCACTCCTGGAGTTTGTTGGAAAGGAGAAGCCAGGCATAGTCAGACCTGCATTCTAGATTTTAGAAACTGATTTCGGTAAACTTAGGGAAATACTGAGTGTGATCCCACGGTCAGGAATACTAAAAGAGAAAGGAGTTCAAAATAGATGGGAGCAATGGGGGGTGCAGTGGTGCAGTCTGCACCAGGTGACACCTCAGAAGGGGGTGACACCTAGTTGAGCCCTTCCCCCAGCACTCCCCCCACGTGCTCTCATCCCCTACTCCATCAAAATGGGCACTCCGCCCCGCACACTCAGAACAACCGGGAAGAACTTGCTAGAAATTCATCATCTAAATATGCTACTGCATCCCAGAGGGCCTTCTCAGTAGCAGCCCCACAAATCTGGAACAGTCTTCCCGAGGAACTCCGCCTGATCACCCCCCTAGAAACATTCAAAAAGAGGCTAAAAACTTTCCTCTTCTGTCAAGCCTTCCCCTCTGGAAAATGAACTAGTGTACTTTGATCCCATCAACTTTCTCCCTCACCCTTTTGAATGATTGTTTTAGATTTGTATATTGTATATTGTGTTATTGGTTTTATCTATTTTATGATGTGTTTGTAACTGGTTTTAAATTTTGTGTACACTGCTTTGATCTTCTGGAAAAGCAGTATAAAAATAAAAATTATTATTATTATTATTATTATTATTATTAAAAGAGCTGGCAAATGTAATCTCAGAGCCATTGGCAACAATCTTGGAGAACTCCTGGAGAACAGAAGAAGTCTCATCAGACTGGAGGAGGGCAAACGTTGTCCCCATCTTCAAAAAGAGAAAAAAAGAGGATTCCAACAATTATCTTCCAGTTAGTCTGGCATCAATACCAGGAAAGATTCTAGAGCAGATCATTAAAGAGAGAGTCTGTGAATATGCCGATTCATCTGACATGACTTGTTTTTGAGAAATACATGTTGCCTTTTTGTGATGATGGTTATCCTTTCTAAATGCCTACAGACTCTCAGTTTAATGAGTTGCTCTAGAATCTTTCCTAGTACTGATATCAGGCTAACCGGGTAGTAATTGTTTGGGTCCTCTTTTTTACCCTTTTTGATGATGGGGACAACATTTACCCTCCTCTATTATACTGGGATCTCTCAGTCCGGGACTTCTCAGTCTGCTGGGATATTTTGATCCTAACAATATTTTTCTTGGAACTAATTTCAAATGCGTTGAGAGCAGTGGTATGAGTGTTGAATTAGATACTGGGAAACCAAGATTGGAATCCTCCCTCAGGCATGGAAATCTACCTTGGTGTCATGCCCAGCCTGGAAGATGGCTTGGAGGACTCAGAGGATGAGCTAGAGCCTCTGGGATCCGAATCTATAATGGAGGAGCCAGAGCCCCAGGGGCTTGAACCTGTAATGGAGGAGCCAGAGGCTGGCCCTAGTTCTGCTGGAGCAGAGTCTATGGCCCCTCCAGAGGTTCAGCAGTCAAGTTTGCCTGGTGCCGAGGCTGTGGACATGGAGGAGGATCTGGGCAGTGTGCCTACCTTCAATGAGCGTCGAGCAGAAAGAGAGGGCCTTCGAAGATCTCGGAGGCTTTATCAGAAGCGTCTTCGTAATCAGGCACAGCTGAAGGCCAGCTCCTTGCCTTCTTAAGCACCTGGAGCATGTGTGGTTCTTTGCCAGTGGATATCTGACTCTTTTAGGGGAAAGACTCTGTCTCTGGCTCCTTGGCTTCTTGTCTTGACTACCTGGAAACCTTCACCTTGGACTGCTTCATCGATCTGCCTATCTGTTACCCTGAACCTCGGACCGTCTGACAATTCTTTTGGTAATCCCTTTTGGTAAAGCTACTGCAACTCTCTAGGACTGTGTAGCTTACACTGAGTTTGCTGTGCTGGGAGGGGGTTGTTTGTTTGAGAACTAGCTGCCATATCAGCCCTTTGGCTGCTTTCCCGGACACTTGGTCAAATCATACTCTCTCAGCCTCAGAGGAAGGCAAGAGAAAACCTCCTCTGATAAATCTTGCTTAGAAAACCCTATGATACAGCTGCTGCCACACTACAGAATTAATGCGGTTTGATGCTGCTTTAACTGTCATGGTTCAATCCTATGGAATCCTGGGATTTATAATTTGTTGCGGCAACAGAGCCCTCTGATAGAGAAGGCTAAAAATCTCACCAAAAAACTCCCATATTCCACCATTTCCATAGCACTGAGCCATGGCAGTTAAAGTGTTGTCATACTGCATTAATTCTGTAGTGCAAATGCATTCACACAAGACCACCACAAGTCAAAACTGACTTGATGGCAAATAACAACAGTTGTCAGTAAATCTTTTAAAGTTTAGATTAAAAGTGGCATGGATCCACCGCCTCTGTGACATGAAAATTATCGGCTGCCACAGCTCACACAGCTAGAAATGGGAAGACTACCTTATTTGTAACTCATTATTTGTAAGTTCTGCTCTTTCCCAAATTGAAAGAGCTCCTGTTCCACCATGAAAATCTGGAAGGAAATATTTGCCACCACTGCTCTATATAAAGTGGTGGCAGGGAGAAAGATACATATGACTATTTTTAGAAAAAGAAAACTTGACACTACAACTTTAAAATAAATAAATAAATAAATTTGTCCTGGTAACTTTTCACTGAGGTGGTAAATTTAACTAACAGGATTTACAGTATTTAGGTCCATGTGAAATTGTTACACTTGTAGAATACCACTTATGCAACCCTAAAATGAACACATCTGTTGCAGAATAGCCAAAAGAAAGCACAACCATACACTATATCCTCCAACTGTCCCATTTTGTCATGGACAGTGATAATGAATCCTCTTTCATCCCACTTGTTCAGCTGTTTTTAAATTGTTCCAGTTCCTCTCTTTCCCTTCCACTTCCTTTTTGTCCTCACATTACTTCAGTTGCTGCAAAACTGAGTTCAAAATGCAAAAGTAGTTTGCACTAATTCGGCAAGGGGGAGAGGAGAGTAGTCTTGCCCTTCCCAGTGCACTCAGGCCAAAAATGCTTACCAATGGGACTGCACTCTGATGTTGCTTTGCCACACGTGTCTGCAGTTTTCATCAGTGAAACGATGGAAGTTCTGGATTACTATGTCATGATGCCAGATTAGAAATCCTGGTTTCCATCTTGTTAAATGTTAGAGGGTATGCCATACACATATGTATGATGCTAACATGGATCTGGCCTATATTAGGCTAGAATAGATGGGCAAATGATCTCACTTCATCTGAAGGAAGATTCCTGTGAGAAGGGTGAGTGCAGCCCAACACGTGAAATGACGCCAGTGGCATCTACTACTCCTTGAAGCCAAGCCCACGAATACAAGAAGAAGACACAAGCAGTTCTCTCCTGCCTCTTTATCAGCTTCTCCTCCTCAGTTATAATGGCTAAGAATCAACAAGGGCACAGTTGTTGCATGAATGTAGAATTTAAGTGCTACTTTTTCTCTACAAAAAACAAGCCACAAGGCCTTGGGAATTCACTTCAGCCTTGAACATTGAGGCCTGTTGTCTAATAATATTTTACATATACGGTGCTATTTTGAGCAATTGGTTAGGATTCCTTTTATTACAAATGGTGTCAGAATTGATAAAGGATACAATAGGCAGGATAAATGAGCTAGCATGGAAATGTGGAAGCCCTCTCAACAGAGCAATACTGCAAAACATTATTTCAAAGCCTAACTTTGGTTATATTCTGATCCGACCTTACTTTAAATTATAATTGTTACGGGCTTTTCTTTCTTCTGTTCATCCATTGAACTGAAAAATCTACATAGTCAGTGCAAACTCTTGAGAAAGGGCAAGTTGAAAAATATTGTGGAACATGTGGGATTGCAATGAGTCAATGTGATGTAGTGGTTTGAGTGTTGGACTATGACTCTGGAGAACAGGGTCTGAATTTCCCACTTGGCCATGGAAACCCACTGGGTGACCTGAGCAAGTCACATCCTCTCAGCCTCAGAGGAAGCTAAAGGAAAACCCTTTGAACAAATCTTGCCAAGAAAACCCCATAATAGGTTCACCTTAGAGTTGCCATAAGGCAAACAGCAACAGCAATGAGATGTTAAAAGCATTCATAATAAAATAACAAGAATAACAGTCATCTGCTTCAGTAGTTCTGTCTCTTCTTTCATTTACGTGGAAATATGAACTGTTACCAGCAGGGCACCGATGACAGTTGTTTAGCATCAGGCATTTCCTGCGTAAAGACAGCTGTTAATATGGGACAAATTACAGCCAAGATAGACAAATCCTGTTTAAGCATTTAAGTCAAAATTACAGGTGAGCAGCTTTCCTTGGCATCAAGAGGGCTTTCCTGGAAAGACAGCATGAGCTGCGAGGTTTCCAGTAATTTGCTTTTTTGGCTACACAGAATCAACAAGATGTGTGTGTATTGTTTTTATAAAACGGGCAGATGCCAAACTCCAGCCAATGCAGACATCACGCAGCAATCTGCAATCATCTCAGTGTGAAATTGTTACCCTGCAATGTGAAGGATAAGGAGGTTTTCCTGTTATTGAACTTTTGGCCAGGTTTGCTGTACACTTTCAGGCTTGAGCCATAATGTTCAGAAACTTACAGCCTAATTTTACATTGAATATACTGAATGTTGAATGTTAACTGGGCCAGGGCACAGGGACCATAGAACTCATCTCTTACAATAGCTCCACTGGCTACCAGTATGTGGGCACAATTTGAAATGCTATCTATGACCTAGTAATCCTGTATATAGCTTAGGTCCAGAGTAACTGACAGACTCTGAATCTCTCTCTATGAGTTTGATTATATGTTAAGGTTAACTTTTTGTATGTTATTAGCTATATTGTACCGTACTTGTTTTAAATTGTAAACCATCTTGATTCCCAGTTTGGAGGAAAAGCAGGGTATAAATGAAGCAAAGAAAAGGAAGAGGAAAAGGAATTGAACACTGAACTTTGGAGTTGGTATTCTTCTACTGTCCAACTCCAACTGCTTCAAAAATAACAAATCTATATGAAGCAATAGTAACAAATTTACTGTAGTAAAATGGTACCACAAGGCATTTCATCACAACCAAGGAAATTGTCAAGCTACATAGATTGACAGAACATCAAATATATTTATTTAAGTATAAAATTATATATCTACCATATAGTGTTATAATATTGTAAGTTTTTATTTTGAACCATCTCCTATCCATTCCCATAATGGCAGGTTAGGAAAAGTGCATCTTTGGGTTCCACATGTGACCTTAATATCACTTTTATGGCTCCCAAGCACCCAGCACTCTGTGGAACTATTTACTGTTATGAATTGTCCCTGATTTAAGTATTAAAATATTATTAAATATTAATTAATTATCCCAGTGTGACACAGTAAATAAAAAGCCAATTTGATTCTAGGCTGCCTCAATAAGAATATTGTTTCTAGATCAAATATAGTAATAGTATGGTCAGACCTCACCTGGAATGTTGTGTCCAGTTCTGGCACCACGATACAACAAGGATGTTGAGAAGCTGGAGCATGTCCAGAGGAGGGCAAACAAAATGGTGAAGGATCTGGACTGGAAACCATGAAGACTCTGAGGAGTGACTTAGGGAGCTGGATATATTTAGCCTGGTTTAGAGGTGATATGGTAGTTATGTTTAAGTATTTGAAGGGATGTCATATTGAGGATGGAGTGAGCTTGTTTTCTGTTTCTCCAGAGCCTATGACATGGAGCAATGGATTCAAGCTGCAGAAAAAGAAATTCCACCTAACATTAGGAAGAGCTTCTTGAAGGTAAGAGCAGTTTGACAGTGGAATAAGCTGGCTCTGAGTGGTGGATTCTCCTTCTTTGGGGGTTTTTAAACAGAGGCTGGATGGCCATGTGTTGAGAGTGCTCTGTGTATTCCTGCATGGTGGTGGTGTTCAGGGGGTTATGGACTGGATAGCCATTAGGTCACTTCATACTCTATGATTCTTCAAACTCAGCAAGGTGGAGAGGAGGGAGTGCGATCTTACTATTCCTAATGGGTTTGGGCAAAAGCAAACTGTTGCAATTTGTCTGTTCTTCCTCATTAATAATTTTTGCCATCCTGACCACATTCTGATGTTGCTTGGAGCAGTCAATTCAAACTGCAGGAAAAGAGATCCCATTTAAACATTTGGAAGAACTTCCTGAGGGTAAGAGCTGTTTGACAGTGGAAGACACTCCCTCAGAGTATGGTGGAGTCTCCTCCTTTTGAGGTTTTTAAACAGAGGCTGCATAGATAGGTATCTGTCAAGGGTGCTTTGATTGTGTATTCCTACATGGCAGGGGGTTAGATTGGAAGCCGTCTTCCCTGTGGTCTCTTCCAACTCTGTGATTCTATTCTATTGAGGGAGAGAGCAGGCCGGCCCAGCGTCATCAGGGGCTGGCCTGAAGACAGAGTGCCCTCCCTCCATAACTGTCATCTTTTGGCCGTTGAGGGAGAGAGCAGGCCGGCCCAGCGTCATCAGGGGCTAGCCTGAAGACACAGTGTATCTTAATTGTAGATTTTTCTTGTACTGTTATATAATTTTTTTGTACACCGCTATGATCTATTTGGAATAGCGGTTTATAAATAAAACATATTATTATTATTATTATTATTATTATTATTATTCCAATACAAAGCATTTGAGGGGTGTTAAGTTCTTGCATGGGCAGGAATCATTAGGTGTATAAAGGACCTGTTTCTGGTAGAGATGAAAACTGCATGAAATTTCTTTATATATACAGAGAGAGAATGGACAAGAGAGAGAGATTAACATAACCTCATGCTTTGTTGGATTCCTTTAGGGGTGTCACTACAGGACCTTCAAAATCTACCTCTGTGGCACTGCTCCTTGAAATAAGCCTCACTCAGGTTCATGGTGCCTAATTTTGACATTATAAATTGAAATTGAAAAACAAGTAGAAATTCAATCATTTGTTTTTATTTAGACATGTAAGGTATCAGGCACAGAAGTATTATTATTTAAGTGGGTTGTATGCAGAAGGAACTCCATCAAGGGAAAAGCAAAGAGATAACAATCAATTTCTAATTATCCTCATTCACAAACTTGTTCTGTGCTATTGACAAACTGAAATATGTCCAGAGTAGGGCAGCCAAGTGATCAAAGGTCTGTAAACCAAGCCTTATGAGGAATGACTAAGGGAGCTGGGTATGATTACTTTGGAGAAGAGAAGTGTTAGGATAGTCCTATATAAATATCTGAAGGGAGGTCAGGTAGAAGATGGAGCCAGTCTATTTTCAGCTACTCCATAGACTACTAGGAGAGTCAATGGACTCAAATGACAAGAACAGAAAATCTGACCAAATGTTAGGAAGACCTGTCTGATAGTAAGAGTTATTTGACAGTCTACCTTGGAAGGTATTGGACTCTTCTTCTTTGGAAGTTTTAAGCATCTCTTGAGGATTTGTTAGCTGTGTGGCAGGGGTTTGGAACAGATGGCCTTTGCAGTCCCTTCCAACTCTTAATATTCTACTATTATATTACCAATTGCTTGTTTCTCCATTTTTGTCATATTTTCATTTCTGTCATCACAGATACAAGGTCCCCTTTTTAGCAAAGAAAGAATCAGAAATGGTGTATGGTTCTCCTTGCTTCCAATCCATGGAATGAGATCAGACACACATACATTTAATAATATCACATCACCATCAAAGACTCCATATCCATGGGCAACTTAATATGTGTGGCAGCCAAATTTATTATTCTATATTATTCTGAAGTTGCAAAGGACTGCTTGCCCTTTCGTAAAGGAGACAATAACACTTGGGAAATGCAAACCTATATTCCTCTACAAATACAGCCACTTCTCTTCATACAGAAGCATGCTTTACAATGAGTCAGACCATTAATCCATCTGACTCAATATTGTCAACAAAAGCTGGAAGCAGTTCTCCTGGGTCTGACGCCAAAATCCTGTCAAAACCCAGAACTACTTTCATTTGAAGAGTTACTTTTTTAAAGTAATCAGTTCCACTTCTAGATCTAAGGCCTCTCAAATGAGCTACAAACAGTTGTATTTGGGAATTCAGAGTAAATCTTTACTTATCTGTTTTGCAGAATACTTTAAATAATTGCATTCAGTTATTTTTAAAATGCAGCACCATAAAGAATAGGATGAGCCTGCACCTGAACCATGTGATAATCTTCTTTCTCCACCATTCAGTGGGTTCACACACATCCATAAGCTAGGATTGCCAAAGCAGAAACTTGTGAGGGCTGCGTACCAATAATAGTCTCCTTTTCAAGATATCTTCAAAAAGAGGTTGGGAAGCTCCCTACTTGGGATGCTTTAGCTGGAGACCCTGCCTTGAGCAGGGGTTTGGATGCAATGATCCATGAGGCCCCTTCCAATTCTATGACTCTATGTGTATTTTTTAAAAAGACATATGCCAGGGGTGGACATGGAACTGCGCAGGTGGGCCATTACCAGTGTTGCCAACAAGTCTCAAAGATATTTCCCCGCACGTTTGAGCAAAACACACCGAATCCCCCCATATCACACGAAATATTCAGTCAAAATCCCAGGGAAATTCCCGTAATGTTAATATGGCAGATCTTTTGCAAATAAACATAACCCTAATTGAATAAAAATAATTGTAACTTATTTCAATTCTCAAAATTACCATTAAAACCAACCAAATAATCTTTCAGTCCTTCTAATACTTTTAAGATATTTCTTTTGTCATGAAGGGGGTCCAGGAAGCTTTGTGCCAAATAGAAGCATGTTAAGCTGCAACCGCACTGCAGAAATAATCCAGTTTGACACCCCTTTAATTGCCCTGGCTCAGTGCTATGGAATCCTGGGAATTCTAGTTTTCTGAGACATTTAACCTTTTCTCTCAGCAATCTCTGGTGTGACAACAAACTACAATTCCCATGATTTCATAGCACTGTGCCATGGCAGTTGAAACAGTATGAAACTGGATTGTCTCTGGAGTGAAGATGCAGCCTGAGTTGGGTCCAAGACACACTGCAGAAATAATCCAGTTTGAGACTGCTTTAGCTGCCCTGGCTCAGTGCTAGGGAACCCTGGGAATTGTAATTTTGTGAGACACTGAGCCTTCTCTATCAGAAAAAGCTCTGGTGCCACAACAAACTACAGTTCCCAGGATTCCCTAGCACTAAGCCAGGAGAGTTGGCTGAGCTTTTCCTGAGGGCAGGGGCAACCACTCTCCTCTCTCTCTGATTGGCTGTTAGTGTGACTCCAAACAGGATTGGTTGCTCTGTAGCCTGGCTCTCAGAGGGAGTCAGGGGGGGGCTGAGAGAGAGAGAAAGAGCTTTTTCTGAGGGCGGGGCAGCAACCACTCTCCAATCCTTTCTCTGATTGGCTGAAACTGTTAGTGTGTGACTCCAAAGGATTGGTTGCTCTGTAGCCAGCCTTGCTCTCAGGCTGGAGCTGAAATGTGCAAAAGTCACTAAATCTGCACTGAAATACAGCCAGACACCAAAATCACACCAAAAGCTCTTAAAAGTCCCCATTTTCATGTGAAAGTCACCAGATTGGCAACACTGGGCCTCAATACATTTTGCCTGCCTGGTGTAGGATCTTGATCTATATCAGCAAGCTGGTTGAAGACCAAATTTACAGAAGTGCAAAAATGTCTGCATGCAGTGTTAGCACTCTACCACTTCCTTTGTGGTCAGGAATAAGTGGGTTGGAATTTCAACTCCCAGAATCCCCAGCCAACATGACCAATATGCAGGATAATGAGAACTGTAGTCCTAATCGGAGAGGGGAATGGTTACCTGACTTTGACTTAAGTGAAACAGCAGCAATGTCCACTAGGATTTAATTTGTTGACCCAACCATTATTTTTGCACACACTGTTTATTTTTATATTTTTTGCCTGCACCGTCATGTACGTCACCAATTTAGGACTGTATCACATCAGGCTACGAAGATAGAATTTTAGCAGGATAAAAGTCTGTTTGACCGTACTTATCACATGATATCAGTCCTGCTGCTGCCTGGCATGCCATTTGTTTCTGTACTGCACCTTTTCATTGATGTGCAAAAACCATCAATAGGCTCTCAATATCACTATTATTCCATTACTAGCCTTTGTGCGATAAGTCCCTTCTGCTCCAGTTCTGCTTCTCAGCCAATCGCATGGTGTGAATTGGTGTAATTCTAATCTGCTCCCTCTCTCCCCCTCTTCCTCAGAGTGATCATGGCAGCCAAAACTTTTCCGAAGCCAGTTGCTGTATGTACATTGTTTAACTGGTCAGTAATTATATTGGTGCAAAAAGAAACACTCCAAGCATCTTTAAAAGACAAAATGTACCCTAAAACTGCATTTCACATCCTGTGTAAATACAATATTTTAGCAGAAGCTTATAGTTATACAGTATAAGGATTGTAATGGTTCCTGGATGGATTCAAGATTTCTACTAAGTCTGCTTCAACAGTTCTGCTGCAGAAAGTGTACATGGATAACAAATCCCAATCTGTCATGTCAATTTTGTGGTCCCTTTTAAAAGGACATTCATTTCATCAGGGAAATAATTATTTGTCCATTAGCTATCTAGATCTCTCACAGGCAGATAACAATTGAAAACTTACACCCACAAGAATAGTAAGCATGCCACAATGCACTTTTAACCACAAAATTAAAACAATCAGTGAAAACAATGTGATAGAATAATCCAACAGCAAAGTGGAATAGATCATTCAGATCCACTTTGCTCTTCAAATTACATTTCACTTTGTTCAGTAAAAATCCACTTCATAAAAATATCTGCAAGAGCACAAAACATTTTTACCTGGCTTCTAAACGATGATAAAATTACATCAGATATCGTCCTTCTTTTCATTGGTTGAGATGCAGTTGGCATCATTCTAGGAAATATTTTCAGGTTTCTCCTTTTAAAAAAAGGGAAAGAGAAAGAAAAAGAGAGAACAACCTTAAGTTTGCAGTTATTTTCACATCATTACAGTGGACTCTGCTGCCATCATGTGGAGTGCCAAGTAATTTCTGCTTATATTTCTCACAGATGGATTAAAGTGCTGGGTATAGAGTAGTGTAGTGATTTGAGCACTGGAGTATGGCTCTGGAGAGCAGGGTTAGAATCTCAGCTGATCTATGTCAACCCACTTGGTGACCTTGGGCAAGTCACACTCTCTCAGCCTCAATGGCAAACCCCATCTGAACAAACGTGCCAAGAAAACTCCATGATAGGTTCTCCTTTGGTTTGCCATAAGTTGGAAATGACTTGAAGGCACACAACAACAACAACGCCCCCATACAGCTCTATATGGCTTTTCTCTGAAGGACTATATTCGATATATGAGCCTGCATGTTTTTTGAGATCTTCTGGAAAAGCCTTCTCTCTGTTGCCTCACCTTTCCATGTGCTTCTGGTAGGAACACAGAGAAGGCTTTCTCTGTGGCTGCTCCCAGATTGTGTAAATCCTTTCCTATATTGGTCAGATTGATGCTCTTCATGCTATTCTTTCATAAGTAAATGGAAAACTTTTTGTTTTGGCAGGGCATTGAAAGCTGATTGCTCCGAGTAGCGAACCTTTCACAATTTGCTATACTGTTTGCTGTTTTCTTTTTGTCTTTGAACTTGAACTTTAATTACTTTGAACTACTTTTAATTCTGTTAGTTTACAGCCAAAACACACTGCAGAAATAATCAATGATAGGTAATCCTGGGATTTGTAGATTATTGTGGCACCAGAGCTCTCTGACAGAGACAGCTCAATGTCTCACAAAACTACAGTTCTCAGAATACCCTAGCATTGAGCCAGGACAGTTAAAGCAGTCTCAAACTGGATTATTTATGCAGTGTGTTTTGGACCTCTGTTATGCTGAAATCCTATATAGAAGCTATGCTTTGTAAATAGATTTATATATGCAAGAATTAGAATTGGGCCATATCCACTAGAAGACTGCTGCTGCTACATGGCTACATAGAGGAGCCAGCAAAGGGACCATTGCACATTGGCACCAGTTGCACAATGCAACCAATGAACAATGGTACTGATGCACATTGAGCACCAACGCGCTTCAGACACTCTTGCTGTTGTCCCACTATGCCTCTTCACAATTCACTAACAGGATGTCTTAGCACTTCTGTTACTTAGCTGAGTTATATTAAATAAAAAAAATGACATAGGATTTCAGCATATATTTTAGTTATAGCACGGTAAGCATAAGGCAAGCCTCTCAAGGAATTAGATTCCATATGGAAGGTGCCATCATCAGAATGTCCTTCTCCGCAACCATGGTGAAAGTACTCAGAGGACCAAAAAGACAGATCTTACCACATAGGCCGATCAGTATGGGGAATTGGCATCTGACCTGTTGTGTAGAAATGCACTGGACACAGCTCTTTCTGTTGCATTTTTGTTACTGGAGTGTAATTTTGTCTTGCAATGTCTGCTTGGCAAGGGATTCTGAAAGAGAATAGTATTATAATTGTGCAGTGGGAAAGATACTAGACAGAGATGATCCCCTTAATCTTTATAGACAGAGGCCAGATTAGGTAAATTCATTGCAATTGGTCTGAAAAACATTAAATCATGAAGTTTCTTCCTGGGGAAAGAAAAACCAACTGCCTATTTGTTCTAACAGCAGAAAAAGCATTCTGTTAAGGAAGTAGAGAAAGATATATTGGATTTAGAGTGGGGAGGCAAGGATTAATGAAAAGGGAGATAATGGATAATTGTGATGATTTAATTTTATTGGAGTTTGAAGTCAATTTGAATGTGGCTTGGGTGAACTGAGACAATTTAGTTGAAGTAAAAATAATGCCTTCAGAGGCTTCTCTGACAGCAACAAGTTCTCTCAAAGTCTGTAGAAATATCATTATGCACTTAATTTTTTTAAGCAAACTGAAGCAAATTGGCAATATTCTACTCTGTAAAGTTGTTGTTGTTGTAGTTGTGTGCCTTCAAGTTGTTTCTGGCTTATGGCAACCCTGAGGTGAACCTATCTCAGAGTTCTCTTGGCTAGACTTCTTTCAGAGAAGGTTTGTAGTTGCCTTCCCCTGAGGCTGAAAGTATATGACGTGCCCAAAGTCACCCAGTTCTTATTATGTTATTATCCTTTTAATAAAAACCTGTAGCTAATTGTGATTGTATTCCAATTCATGTCAAATTTGACATGAAGGTGATCGTATTCCAGTTCATGCCAAATCTTAGACAGAATTTGGCAACATTATTTTTGAGGCGATTACAATCCCTATAGTCCCTCACCTAGAACTGCCCAGCTATCACATCATTTTTCCAAGTTTGAGTTATTAGGCGTTGTTGTTGTTGTGTGCCTTCAAGTTGTTTCTGACTTATGATGACCCTAAAGTGAACAGCAAACATCCTCTGAAGCTGAGAGAGTGTGACTTGCCCAAGGTCACCCAGTGGGTTTACATGGCAGAGAAGGGATTCAATCCCTGATCTCCAGAGTCATAGTCCATTGCTCAAACCACTACACATGCTGGCTCCCTATTGTGAAGCTAGACTTTCAGAAAGCTTTAAAGCAGGGCTGGGCATAGGCTGGTCTGTCAGGGCCCCTATGAGCCACTTTGACTTCCTCTAGGAGCCATTTTTTATTTGTTTGTTTGTTTGCTGGTTTACTTTTGGCAGTCCATGGCAATCCTACAACTCACATTTCAAATGTATGATGTGTGTGTGTCTCCCCCTATCAGCTGTTCTTTCTCTCTTCAGCTTTCATAACCATTGATAAAAATCAGAAATACAATGGCATAGATTATCTTGACTTCAAAATTCAGCAACATATCTTTACACTTGTCTTGAGAGTTTTATCTAATGCCTAGCCTTTTTTTTTTTTCCTTCTGATTTCTTGGCTCACCCCTGGCTGTTTTTGCCTCAGCTGCGGTTCAAGTTTGATTTATGACAGAGCAAAGGTATAGTTATTTCCAATTTAGGTTTTTCAAATTTTCTTAACATTTTTAGACCTAACACACCCTGGGCATTGGGTATGAAAAACTGACGTTGTCCATCCCTGCATGAAAGATCTCGTGACAAAGAAAACGAGTCTGATTCAAGAAATCTGTGATATAGTGATAAGGAGTTTCATAGATCCAGAGGGATTTTTTTGCACTATATATAAATGTAAAATCAAGAAGAAAGCTTTCTCCGTATCTCCATACACTGACCCAGAAAGTATCTATTTTTCAGCTCTCTCTATAAATCATCCATGAGATCATAGTTGTCAAAATAAACAATTATTCATTGATCACAGTCTCCCTTTCTCACTGTTTTTCCTTGCTTCTCCCCTCTTCTGCTTTTATAAATGTTTCTTTTAATTGGAAACATGTCTTTGGTTGCCATGAAGGGCAACCCTTGTGTCACTTATGGCACCACACTTTCTTTAGAGACATCTTCTTGACCATGTTTGGGTGAACATTGCAATTGTCATTGAAAGGCATAGAAATTAAAATGAATCTTAGTCATATGTATAATCATATCATATTTAAACAAAGACACACACATGTATGTGTTACCTAATGAGGAAAAGAAGTGAACAGAAGAAAATATGTAGATACAATTTTAAAATGTAGTACTAGGATAAGAATGCTAGCAAAATAATAAAGTAAGGGCTGACAGTCACACTGCTTCAGATAATAACACAAGATCTTTGAATTAAATAGATAAGCCAGTGACATAAAGAAAACTTTAGACCCATCATTCATATCTTGATATTCTTTGTTGATATTTTCATGATGACTACCAGCATTTTTTTTTTTTTTGTGCAAAGGATCCTCTTCCCCCAAAGCCTCACATACCCCAGGTTTTAAAACACTTGAGCCAGAAATCTTAGATCTTATTATTGATCAGAGATAACAGATGAGATCCGCAGCTTAACATGGGACAAAGTGCTACCTTTCTGATGATATAGGATTTCAGTAAACTTAGAGAAATACTGGGGGCGATCCCATGGTCAGGAATACTAAAATAGAAGGGAGTTCAAGATGGATGGGAGTTTCTAAAAAAGGAGATACTGAAGGCACAAATTAAAACAGTTCCAGTGAGAAAGAAAAATGGGAGGTGTTGCAAGAACCCAGGATGGATGACCAAGGAACTTTCAGCTCAGCTAAATTTGAAAAGGAACATGTATAAGAAATGGAAAAAGGGGGAAATCACCAAAGAGGAATTCAAACAAATAGCTAGCATGTGTAGAGATAAGGTCAGAAAAGCTAAAGCGCAGAATGAACTCAGGCTTGCTAGAGAGGTTAAGAACAACAAAAAGGGCTTTTTTGGATATGTCCGCAGCAAAAGGAAGAAGAAGGAAACAGTAGGGTCACTGCGTGCAGAAGATGGCAAAATGCTAACAGAGGACAGAGAAAAGGCAGAATTACTCAACACTTTCTTTGCCTCCGTCTTCTCAGAAAAGGCAAAGGGTGCTCAACCTGAGGATAATGGAGCAGAGGACAGAATAAGGGAATTCCAGCACAAAATAAGTAAAGAGATAGTACAGGAATACCTGTTTAACCTAAATGAATTTAAGTCTCCAGGACCAGATGAGCTACATCCAAGGGTATTAAAAGAACTGGCAAATGTAATATCAGAGCCATTGGCAATCATCTTTGAAAACTCCTGGAGAACAGGAGAAGTGCCAGCAGACTGGAGGAGGGCAAACGTTGTCCCCATCTTCAAAAAGGGGAAAAAAGAGGATCCCAACAATTATCGTCCAGTTAGTCTGACATCAGTACTAGGAAAGATTCTAGAGCAGATCATTAAACAGAGAATCTGTGAACATCTAGAAGGCAATGCCATAATCACAAAAAGTCAACATGGGTTTCAGAGAAACAAGTCATGCCAGACAAACCTAATCTCTTTCTTTGATAAAATTACCAGCTTGGTAGATGAAGGGAATGCTGTGGATATAGTATATCTTTATTTCAGTAAGGCCTTTGACAAAGTTCCCCATGACATTCTTGCAAACAAGCTTGTAAAATGTGGGCTAGACAAGGCAACTGTTAAGTGGATTTGTAACTGGTTGACCGGACGAACCCAAAGGGTGCTCAACAATGGCACCTTTTCATCCTGGAGAGAAGTGACCAGTGGGGTCCCACAGGGCTCTGTCCTGGGCCCAGTACTGTTCAACATCTTTATCAATGACTTGGAGAAAAAAATTGGGGGAATACTTATCAAATTTGCAGATGACACCAAATTAGGAGGAATTGCTAATACTCCAGAGGACAGGATCAACATTCAAAATGACCTGAATAGACTAGAAAGCTGGGCCACAGCAAACAGAATGAACTTCAACAGGGAGAAATGTAAGGTACTGCACTTAGGGCGAAAAAATGAAATGCACAGACATAGGATGGGGGACACCTGGCTAAAGGAGACAACATGTGAAAGGGATCTAGGAGTCCAAGTAGACCACAAGTTGAACATGCGGCAGCTAACAAGGCCAATGCGATTTTAGGCTGCATCAATAGAAGTATAGTGTCTAGATCAAGGGAAGTAATAGTGCCACTCTATTCTGCTCTGGTCAGGCCCCACCTGGAATATTGTGTCCAGTTCTGGGCGCCACAATTCAAAAAGGACATTGAGAAACTGGAGCGTGTCCAAAGGAGGGCGACTAAAATGGTGAAAGGTCTGGAAACCATGCCCTATGAGGAACGACTTAGGGAGCTGGGGATGTTTAGCCTGGAGAAAAGAAGGTTAAGAGGTGATATGATAGCCCTGTTCAAATATTTGAAGGGATGTCATATTGAGGAGGGAGCAAGCTTGTTTTCTGCTGCTCCAGAGACTAGGACCCGAAGCAATGGATGCAAACTGCAGGAAAAGAGATTCCACCTCAATATTAGGAGGAACTTCCTGACAGTAAGGGCTGTTCGACAGTGGAACAAACTCCCTCGGAGTGTAGTGGAGTCTCCTTCCTTGGAGGTCTTCAAGCAGAGGCTGGATGGCCATCTGTCGGGGATGCTTTGATTGTGATTTCCTGCATGGCGGGGGGTTGGACTGGATGGCCCCTGTGGTCTCTTCCAACTCTATGATTCTATGATTCTAGGGATAAGGTTTGGAATGAAAAAGTGGGCTTTGGGGTGAGAGGCTACCCCTCATGGGCAACCCTCCACAACTATCATGATTTGTCAGGCACAGTCCTGATTAATCCTCTGTTGTCCCACTTTTTCAGCTGCTCTTAAAATGTCCTGGTTTCTCCCCCCCCTTCCCTTCCCTTGAATTTACTTCGGTTGCAGCAAGCTGAGTTCAAAGTGCCAAAGTAGTTTGCACTCATCTGTATAGTATCTAGATTAAAGTAAGTAACAGTACCACTTTGTTGTGCTTTGGTCATACCTCACCAGGAATACTATGTGCAGTTCTGGGCACCACAACTCAAGAAGGATATTGACAAGCCGGAGTATGGCCAGAGAAGGGCAACCAAAATGGTGAAAGGTCTGGAGACTATGCCCTATGAGGACTAGCAATGTAGGGAGCTGGGTATGTCTAGCCTGGAGAAGAGAGGGTTAAAAGGTGACATGAAAGCCATGTTTAAATATTTGAATGGATGTCATATTGAGAATAAAAGAAGCTTGTTTTCTGCTGCTCCAGAGACTATAACATGTAGCAATGGATTCAAAGTACAGGAAAAGAAATTCCACCTAACATTAGGAATAGTTTCTTGAAGGAAAGAGCTGTTTGTCGACCGTGGAATAAACTGCCTCTGAGTGGTGGAGTCTTCCTCTTGGGAGGTTTTTAAACAGAGGCTGGATGGCCATGTGTTGAGAGTGCTCTGTGTATTCCTGCATGGTGGTGGTGTTCAGGGGGTGTTGGACTGGATAGCCATTAGGTCTCTTCTTACTCTATGATTCTTCAAACTCAGCAAGGTGGAGAGGAGGGAGTGGGATCTTACTATTCCTAATAGGGTTGGGCAAAAGCAAACTGCTGCAGCCTGACTCAATTTGTCTGTTCTTCATTAGTAACTTTTGCCATCCTGAGCACCCTCTGATGTTGCTTGGTCATTCATGTTCCAGTTTTTATCTGTGTTAGAGAGTGAGCTGCTGTCATCCAGCTTCTTAGAGGATAACGCACACATGGAGGGAATGTAGCCCCATTCCACAAGGCTGAAGCAGTTTCCCATCCCTTAACTAGAGATTATGCATCCTTACGCTTTTAACACTTTGGCATCATGTCACTGCATCCCAGCCCATCCAATCAATTATGAAATGGTCAGTCAACATGTAGGTAAATCCCATTGATCCAATGGGTCTAGTTTAGTCAGGACTAAAAAAATGGGATGTTGACCATTGCTAAACTAAGAAGGGGGAAGTTACATTGTGGGTGAGTATAATTTAGATCTTAGGGATCTGTTTTTCTTTCTTTTTTCTTTTTTTGGAATAAAAACCGCAGAATCCCTCCTCCCATTTCGGAGGATTCTGGATGTTGTCCAAAAAGTTATTTCCCCCCAGTTCTGATGTAAAGGGAAGCATGGTTGATGAGGAAAGAATGGTTTATCCCCCCCCCCTTTCCCCCCCTTGCTTTAATAGTGCAAAGTTGAGAAAAAGAGTGATCTGGGGAGTTCAGAGGGAGTTGAGGGCCACAAAAGAGCCTTGGGGCCACATGTGGCCCTCATCCACACCTTTTGTTTTAGCTAGGGTTTTCTGCTGGCTAGGGAGAAATGGTATGAAAGTGTATAAGTTGATATGCTTATCACCTGGAGGAGGGAGTAGAGCGGCACTTTGATGTATTGTTATAGCCTATTTGTCTGCAGAAAGAAAGAAAGACCATTTAAACCTGTCAAATACTCGCTCCCCCTTTTGTAGACCTGGAATTGATTGACTCTTTAACCACAGACGAACAGTTTTAGCAAAAACTGAAAGAGACAAGAAAACAGTGTGATGTCTGGAAACAAGAACAAACTAAATCTCAAGTGTTGAGCTCATCTCCCTTTGCTCCTGTCATCTGTGCTTTTTTCTAAAAGAGAGCGCATACTGTATTGCTGAAAGCATACAGATAAAAATAATCTTTGTCAGTTGCTAAATAATTAGGGTACCCTAGGGTTCTGGCAGTCTGGAGCACTCAAGTCAAATATCCTTTTATTTTGTCAGAAAGCAATTCCAAAGTGAGGATTCACAACTAACAGAGCAGAACTTTTTACCACACATCGGATCAAACATGCACTCTTTTATCCCTGAAAAGAATTATGCAGATCACGAAGTGACCTTGGTGTAAGAGAGTACACCTTGGAGGCCTTTTTTCTTACCATAACTGTCATTGACACATGGCTACCCTATGAATGAGAGTCCTCCGTCACCCTGTCACCAACAGCCCCTGCTCAGGTCTTGCAAACTCAGAGCTATGGCTTTCTTGATTGAATATATCCACTTGATTGAATATATCCACTTGCCATCTTCCTCTTATCCTTCTGTCTTCCTCCTTGCCAAGCATTATTGTTCATTTCTAATGAGTCATATCTTATGATATGTCCATAATACGACAGTTTCAATTTACTCATCTTGGCTTCTAGGGAGAGTTCAGGCTTGATTTGTTCTAGGATCCATTTACAGTATTTGTCTTTTGAGCAGTCCATTGTACCCATAGAACTCTTCTCCAAAACCACATTTCAAATGAGACGATACTCTTCCTATCAGATTTCTTCACTGTCCAGCTTTCACAGCCATACATAGCAACTGGAAATACAATGGCATGGACAATCCTGACTTTGGTATTCGATTATATATTTTTACACTTGAGGATCTTGTCTCGCTCCTTCACACCTGCCCTTCCAACTGAACCTCTCAAATATATCTCCATTTATTTACCTATTTTAATGTATTCTAACAATTTTTTAAAAAATCTATTTTACATATACTTAGCTCATTTTATATATTTTTTTATCTTTTTTTGTTTCTAGTGTTTTGCCTCTATTTGTGTTTATACACACACACACACATATATATATATATATATATATATATATATATATATATATATGTTGCAGGCCACATCCACTTTAAAAGCCTGACCTTAAAGCATTTTGCCAACCCAAAAAGTGGCCCAACCCCAACCCTGCACAAGCTACCCACTCTTGGCTAAATCATGCCTGCAATTTTGGGTCCTGCCATTTTGTGTTGGGATCGACCAAAGAATAGAATGTGGCTCTCCAGCAGTTCTCTGAGATGGAAGATGGCCTTTGGATCAAATTGAAGTTGGCCCTGAAATTGAAGTTGGCCCCTACCCTTGATTTTGCTCAATACTATATTCTTATTTTTGTAAGAAGGGGTCCAGGCTGCCCAGACTTGGGGCAAGGTTATGGCCCTTCTGTTAAGCTTGACCCTGGTGTGAAAGGAGAGGTTTCGTGGTTGAGCCAGGAATTGAACCCTGGTCTCCAGAGTCACAATGCAACACTCAAACCACTATGCCATGCTGGCTCTTGCTAACTGTCCCATTTGCCACTGACCCCCAGAAGGTGGCCAAGGAAGAAATGCAGCCCTTGAGGTGAAAAAGATCCCCCATTCCTCCTTTAGAGTGTCTCACATCTCCTGCTACCTTTTGCACAGCAGTGAATCATTTTCAGACGTGGGAAGAAGAAAGTGTCTTTTCTTCCTCCCCTACTTGAACGCTGCTCCCCCCTTGAAGGCTGAACAGCACTACAGATGCTAGATAGACCCCACAATAAAAGCATTTCTCAGGCCTGAGGAGATCATATTTTTGTTGCAGGTCCCTGCTGTAAAGCCCAAATGGGAGCTCTTCACATCTTCAAGGAGGGATGATACCTATTAACCACCCAGAGAGAGAGAGGAAAAGAATATTCTCAGGTCATCTCTTTAAAAAAAAAAAAGACACAGAGAGAGAGAACATTTTGTGCCAGCTTTTCCACCAAGTTTTATGCCTTTATGTCGCAGGCAAATGTTTTCTTCTTCAAAAGTTAGATTTCTCTCCCTCTCAGGCTTTCATCTAAAAGGCTGAAAAGAATTCCCAGTAGGTCCTTTCTGCGGTGCTCTTTCCACTGTTCTTATCTCTGCCCCCGGTTTCATTGGCCAGGATAATTCCTTAGCCACGGGAGCTCAGGAACAGTTCCTTGAAACATCTTTAGATAATGAATGCAGGCTAGAGCTTTACCTTAACAAAAGTTGCACTTTTATCAAGAACAGGACCTCTCTGCACTGCGCTAAGATTTTGTTGGCTTGGGGGGAAGTTATAATGAGTGCTGGTGTGGTCCGCTGGGTAAAGAACCGGACTGAAAGTCAATCTCATCTCATCCTATTTGCCCTCTTGAAATTGGGACACCTGTTCGCAGCAATGTGTTAGCTGTTTTCTTAAGTGCACTATAATTTTTGATGAGTCTATGAAGGACCAAAACTTACCACCTAAGCCAAGGTAGGGCAGGAGTACTGAGATATCCAAGTTCATTGCTGTGACATTTATCATTTAACCTACCCTACTTCGCAGTATTGTGAGGCAAAAATCCTGGAGGAGAAAATCCAAACAGCACCCCCATATCCAGACACCTGCAAAACTATTTGCTGTCCATTAACAGTGTCTCAAATTCTGAGGAAAGTATGGCCATGGGCAAGTCACACTCTCTCACCTCAGAGGATGGCAATGGCAAACCTCCTGTAAACAAATTTTGCCAAGAAAATCCCATGATAGTTTTGCCTTAGAGTCACCATAAGTCAGAAATGACTTGAAGGCACACAACAACAACAACAATGACAGGATGAGCTCTGGTTAGGTATCTCACATCAGGGTTGGGACTGGGAAATACAAATTTTTATTTGAGAAGCATTGCAACGCATACAAAAACACATAGACCAAATTATAGATATGGGTCCATGACATAAAACTGAAGGACAACAAGTAGACTAAAACAAATATTGGCTGGAATTCTATATCAGCTGCTTTGTTACTGAGTAACAGAAGTAACCTAGATTGACTTATCTGTAAGTGTTTTGTATTAACGATAACTACTTAGTCACAATTTGACACTACTGCCACAACCTACTTTACCAAGCAGAAGATTCAGCCATGAAACCCACTGGGTGGCCCTGGGCAAGTCACACTCTCAGCCTCAGAAAATGGCAATGGCAAACTCCCTCTGAAGAACTTTGCCAAGAAAACCCTGTGATAAAGTTGCCTTGAGTAGTCATGCGTCAAAAACGACTTGAACGCACACAACAACAACAACCTGCCAGTCTACGAAAGCTCATGCTACCAGCTTCTTCCTTTCAGTTAGTCTCAGAGGTGGTACAAGATCCCTTTGCATACTGATTTTCCAAACTAACAGGGCTATGTCTTTGAATTCTAGTTAAAGTTATAGATAGAGGCACTGCAGTTACAGTTACTGAAAGTGTAAGTAACCTGTCCTGGCCTGACCCTCTCCACTCCAAACCTCATGGAAAAGTCATTCACCTGTGCTCCCAACCTCAGCTTCTTAACATCCTTTTTGAATTGCGGTGCTTAGAACTGGACGCAGTTGGCCTGACCAAATCAGACTAGAGGGGCACAATTACTTCCCTTGCTAAGAGTGTTTTGAGCTTTTCTTGGGTCATGTCTTCTAATCTTCCCTGGAATGTCTGATGTTTTGTGGTGCCTTGTCCTCCTTGGTGGTGAGGACATTGGGTCACACTGACTGGACATCAGGTAGAATCTCATGCTACCAGCTTCTTCCTTTCAGTTAGTCTCAGAGGTGGTACTGGACTGAAAATCAAACAATCTCATCTTATTATCCCTCTTGAAATTGGGACACCACCACCATCCCATCTCTCATGCAGCCCCCTGCCTTAGGTGAGGAACCTGACCCTTCCCTGATGCATATTTGCTGGTTTGTTGTTGTTCCCCATCTCAATCCATGGGGAGAGGAAGGTAAGAAATAACAACAACAAGAACAACAACAACGAGACTAGGACCCGGAGCGATGGATGTAAACTACAGGAAAAGAGATTCCACCTCAACATTAGGAGGAACTTCCTGAAAGTAAGGGCTGTTTGACAGTGGAAAACACTCCCTCAAAGAGTAGTGGAGTCTCCTTCTTTGGAGGTTTATAAACAGAGGCTGGATGGCCATCTGTCGGGGATGCTTTGATTGTGAGTTCCTGCATGGCAGGGGATTGGACTGGATGGTCCATGTGGTCTCTTCCAACTCTATGATTCTATGATCATTATTAATACTAATAATTTGAATTCGACAGTGAAGAAATTGTACCTGGGATTGCCTAGAATGGAGTGAAGAGGTAAGAAGACTAGGAATGGGAAGGGCAGCCATGAAAGAGATAGAGAAGATCCTAAAGAGTGAAGCTATACAACTGAGCATCAAAGTTAGAATTGTCCAAGCCATAGTATTCCCAATCACTATGTATGGATGTGAGAGCTGCACTGTGAAAGAAGCAGATACATAGTGTAAAGGTACCAATCAGGAGAAACAAACAAACTAAGTCCATGATCCAAGATGGCTTTTTATTTTGCATGCAAATGAACACAGGGGAATCATTTCTACCAAACTGTGCCCCCAGACAAAGCAGAAAGCAGTCTTTTATACAGAAGACAGTGCTTAAGCTTCGGGCACCCTCCTTCTGAACTTTCAATAACCCAAATTAAAAAGTGTGTTCTTAACATTTAATGAGAATGAAATTCTATGTCTTATCATTTGGCACCGAAGATTGATTTATCTCCCTCCCTGTCTGGTCAGCTTGGCCTTGACTCTGCAGATGCACTGTCATCGTGCCAAAACTCAGAAAGGGGAAGGTGGGGAGAGAAAGTAAAGAGTAGAAGGGGCAACCCAGCCAAAGGAAGAGCTGTGAGAGAGAGAGGAGGGGTTTATCAAACCCTAACAATAGAAAAACCAACTCCTTTGAGAAGTGGTGCTGGAGAAGAGTGCTGTGGTCTGTGGATACTGTGGACTGCCAGAAAAACAAATGGGTCCTTGAGTGAATCAGGGCAGAATATCCTTGGAGGCCAAGATGACCAAACTGAGGCTGTTGTACTTTGGCCACATCATGAGAGGGCAAGACTCATTGAAAAAGACAATAATGCTAGGAAAGGTAGAAGGAAGAAGAAGGAGCGATAAGTCCATGAAGTCCTTGCTCAGATGCATTTAAGTACTGTGGACTTAAGTAGACTTAAGTCTAGGAAAGCTCATGCTGCCAACTTCTTTAGTTAATCTCAAAGGTGCTACAAGACAAGATGCCTCAACATAACATTCATCATCATCATCATCATTCCCCAGGCTCTGGGGCCTCAGGGGCCCCTTATGTATTATTATTATTATCCTCCTCCTCCTTCTAGCTCTGGGGCCTCAGGGCTTCCCTTATGCCTTATTCCACTCAGGGCTGTAGGCCTAGGCCTGCCTTGCAGTTGTAGGCCTGGCGGTTGCCATGGCAACGGGGGAAGCCCAGAGGAGGAGCAGGGAAGCGCGGCGCTGAGGGCGAAAGGCGGCCGCTGCGGCGGGAGGCTTTGGGGGCTGCTCCTCCTGCTTCCCCTCCGTGGGAAGAAGAGCCAGCTGCAGGGGCAAGGGCTGGGGAGCAGAGCCCCAGGAGCCCACCAACAGGTAGCCCTCCTCCTCCTCCTCTCTTCCATTTAGGTTCCAAACACACTGCAGCGATAATCCATTTTGAGACCCCTTAAACTGCCCCTTGGCTCAGTCCTACCAGGGAATCCTGGAAGTTGTAGTTTAATGTAGCACCAGAGCGCTCTCGCTCTCTCTGACAGAGAAGCCCAAATGTCTCACAGAACTACAACTCCCATGATTCCCTAGCGCTCTCAAACCATATGGTCCAAAACACACTGCAGAAACGATCCGCATTAACTGCCCTAGGGAATTCTGGGAACTGTAGTTTTGACTGGAAGAGATAGCTGTGGTGCCACAATAAACTACAGTCCCCAGCATTCCCTAGCATTCAGCCAGGGCAGTTAAAGTAGCCTCAGACTGGATTATTTCTGCAGTGTGGATTCACCTCTGTTGAGGTGCCTGAAGAAAAAGCCTTCTTCCCATGCTCAGAGGCACTCTGTTCCTCCCCTTCCTCATAGGCTCCAGGGCAAAGTGCCAAACAAGTCTTCAGAAAGCCTCTCTGAGTAGTTTCTGCTCTTAATTTTAAGTCTGTGTATAAATGAATAGTAATAATAACAACAACACTTGTTTCTTCCCTTTTAACAGACTGGATAAATGCAAATACTAACATGGAGAAGAAGATAGAGGCACTGCGGGAAGAAATGGTGGCTAGGTAGGTTGCTAGTCGGTTAAGGGATTGCTCTGCTGATGAAAGTGTTAACATGTTTGCTATTGGATTTCTGTTTTGGCAGTTAGGGCCAAGTTGTCCTTTGCCCCATGGAACCGTCATTTTGGCAAATGGGTTGGTAATCAAATAATAAAAACTAAATAATACAGTACAGTATTGGGAAACTGTGCAGCTTATTGCTTTACACTCTTAAATCAGGGCTGGGTCCCTTTAAATGCTGTGCCTGCTTCCTCTTGCATTTTGGGGTTTGTAGTTCAGTGAGAGCTTTCTGGCTGGATATTCCAGATGCCCCTCCCTAAACTACAAGTCCCAGAATGCAACAGTAGGTAGGCACAGCATTCAAAGCAACCTACTCCTGTTTTAAGATTGTAAAGCGATAAGCTCGTGTATCCCTGTGTCACACGAAATCCCTAACAATTTGCCTGGTCCATTCACTGGTTTAGGGCCATTTGGGGTGAAGGGCCTCTATGAATGTAGAAAAGCCACAAAGAAAGAGAACACTTCTCTAGGAATCTCCAGCTCCTCCAGTGCAACTCTACGGTTAACATCTGCCAAAAGTTGACCATAGAATCATGCTGGAGGACCAACAAATGCCTAGAGCAGTGTTTTCCCTAGGAATGTCTAGGTTCTCCAGCACAACTCTATGGTCAACTTCTGGCACAGTTGCACTGCAGGGCCTAGAGATTCCTAGAGAGAACATGGTAATCAAAACCGCAAATAATCAAATCTGCAAAAATCACAAACGTGGAGGGCCAGCTGTAATAATCATGCTGCATTTTGGGTTCTACGTTTTAGAAACCAAAAGTTTCAAAGGGTTCTTGTCTGTGTAAAAGACAGGGACATGCTAAAATGTGCAGGTTTGTATTCTGCGTCTGGGCATAGTCAACCAAAACAAAGAAAGATAAGGAGAAAATGATGACAGAGATTTTTCAAAGTTAGCTTCTTCAAGAAAAGCCGTCCATGAATGTGGGAATATTGCCAACCAGCCAGGTCCCATTGCTGAATGGAGATATTACCATAGTGGGGAGAATATCATATAAGGGAAGGCAGACTGGACATATTTGCTTCATCAGAACCATCTCTTTTCAGATATAAGGTTCTTAAATGATAAATGATTGAGAACAGATAAGCAAATGTCTGTCACAGGTCCAATCCACACTGAAGAAATAATCCAGTTTGACACCGCTTTAATTGCCCTGGCTCAATGCAGGGCAATTCTGGGAACTGTAGTTTTGGAAGACATTTAGTCTTCTCTGTCAGAGAGCTCTGCTGCCACAATAAACTGCAAAAAATGTGATCTCAAACTGGATTATTTCTGCAGTGTCAACTGGACCACAGTTAGGAAAGTTATCAGACTGCAGCAGTTAAGGCCAATCTCATGACTGAGCCAGATGATTATACTGTGTGCAATCCCCCCAAAAGGTCAGAACAGTTCTGATTTACAGTACTCTTGACTGAAATGCTCATTCTTAAGGGAGTTAGAAATACAAGTATCAGGCAAAGAACCTGCAATCCTCTATAAAGAGATCGGGGTAGAGGAACCATGTCTGTTTCACCTGTTGCCACTGCTTATTTGGACTGCAGACTTCAGGCCTGTGGTCAAGGATGTTGAAAGTTGTTGTCCAGCAACAACTGAACAGCCACAGTTTCCCCATGCCTGGTGGAAAACCTCAAGTTCATGTGTATTTGGTGTACCTCTCTTTCCTACAGTCCTTACTCTGTTTCCAACTACCAGTAGCCTTTCAGTACCCTGTGAAGGCAGTGTTGGGTTGGTAGGGAGAATAAGCTGTAGACTTCTACCAACTAAAGTTGGTTATTAACCAGGATTTTAAACCATCGTTTGTAATTTTAAGGTTCTGATGAATAAACCGTAGTTTTACATTTTAGTTGTAGTGGAAAGGTTGATTTAAATAGGCCAGGACTGAAATATGAAACCCACCATGCAAAAGGAGGAGTTGAGGTCAGAAATCGATGATTGTTCTCAGGTTGCTTAGCAATTTTTTAAAAATCAAGTTTGCATTGTATACAACACACTTCACATACATTGCATCTTTCTTTCTAAGGCTGTTGAGATGCATGGGGTGGGGTGAGGTGCAGAGCTGATAGTTTGCCTTTAAACCACTAATGCTGCAAGCCTAAAGTCACTGAATGCAATGGGACATACTTCTCAGTTGCCATACACTGTTGTTGTTACGTACTCTATACTTACACAACTTGCACAACTACATGTGCAATTATTTTTTACAAAAACACAGTACTCCAACAATCCAGCCACGGTGTTTATAGGTGATCTGAATACTGACCTGCTCTAAACCTCCCCTTTGAACAATGACTTTACACTGGTAAATTGGAGCCTGGAAGTGTTACTTTTTTGAACTGCAGCACCCAGAACCCTGCAGTTACTGCTGATGTGGGTGCGGTGTTTGTGGGAATTGTAGAACAAGCGAACAAAGCATTTCCAAATTCTGTGATAACTATATGTCACTGATGATCATTCAGTTTATTCCACTCTTCTGTAAATAGGGCACAGTATTTAAAAGCCTCTGTGTAACCTAAGAATGTAGGTTGGATAAAATCAAATATGCATAGTTAGATCATCTGTGGATTCCCCCCCCCCCCCCCCCGTGTACTGCAGTCTTATTAACCTCAGTGGCATTGCATAACTTTAGTTACTATCTGTGAGAAAAGCTTAAAAAAGGAAAAAATGAGAAGAGGATGTGAAATAGCTGTATATCCCAAGCAGCCCTTTAGGACCGCAGGAGATTTCAAATGTCTAGAAGGAAAGCACATGATGCTACTGTTTTAAATGGATACGTGAAATTAATCTCTTAACTGTAGCCACAATGCATGACACTGATGAGTTTAAGATTTCATTTATTAGGCAAACCATGAAGTAGTAATGTGACTGACTGCTTTTAATGAAGAGTGCATCCCTAATTGACCCACATTTCTTGTTGAAATTACTTTCCAAGCCCCAGTCAAAGCAGAAGATGCTTCTTTTGTTTAAAATCTTAAGCACGCATAACCTTCCTAATTGGGAAATGTTATGATCTGGAAATTGCACTGTAAAACTCTCATCCCTGTCAAAAGAATCCTGTTGAGAAGCAGTTGTTTTAATCATTACCTAATTAGAGTCCTTCAGAAGCCCTAACACAAATGGAATATGTATGTTTTAAAGAAGATATTTCCTGATGCCTGAAGATTTTTTTAAAAATCTATAGAAGTCACTGACCTGCTTGAAATTTTGTTTTGTTGTTGTTGTTTTTTTTCATTTTGATTGGAATTATGTTTTAACTGCATTATTCTGTGCATTTCTCCTCAGAAGTAAACCCAACTGAACTTGATGAGAATTATTCCCAAGTCAATATACACAAAATAAGTCTTGTAGTAATAGAGGTAGTGTAAAGATTTGACTGGTTATTTCCTAATCAATGCAGGAAAACTGTGGTCCTGACTTTTGCAGCTTTTGACCACATACAGTGTTCCTCTCTGCTCATTTTTTTGCCAGTTTTCCATAGGCCCTCTTAGGAAATGGGACCCTGTTATCAGTTCTTACTGTTTGCCAGCCCAACTCAGGATTGTCTACTCTTGACTGGGAGCAACTCTAAAGTTTCAAACATACCACCTGTTGCTCAGACATTTTTAATGTGAGATGCCAGTGCTTAAACATGAAACCTTGAGCATACAAAATGTGTGCTCTACCCCCTAAGACAGAGTGTGAATCATGACACTGTGAGACTTCAGCACTCAGCGGCCCTCACTATTAACTGTGCTGGATAGAGCTGCTAGAACTTGCCATCCAACAATATGTGAAGGGCTGCAGGATTCCTACTCTTGCACCCTTCTCTTTTCTTTCCACTGGACCACTCTCTCTTGTCACTTGCCTTTCCTAGCCACTCCAGTCTCCTTCAGCCCACTGCAATATTCTTTCCTTTTCTTCTTATACCACTACTTTCTAAGGGATTTTTTCACTGCTTCTGCTCCCGTCTAAAAGTGTTTCCAACTGTCACTGCTGCCAATCAAAAGACATTTCAGCCTTCCTTCCTTAATGGATTTTCTATTAAGACAGTAAGAAGAAAGAGGGGAGATGGAGTGAGAAAATGAGAAGGTTGAAAACAGAAGATGATGAGTTCTAGACATCACCCACCATCACTTCCTGTAAAATTCCATGAATGAGGCAGAGCGCTTTCATTTGGAAGTATCTTGACTCCTAAACAGATCTGCCAGGGACAACTAGAGACATTTTAGCTTCCTCTTGCATCTCTCTCTTTTATATTAGAGCGGCCTAGCCAGTCATTGCCAGAGGCCTCTGCATTGTCACTGTTTTATTTTGACTTAGATTGTAAGCTGCCTTGGGACCCACATTAAGACAAAGGTACATGATTGATTAAATTACTACCATATTGTTGTTGCTCAGATTCTGGTCAAGACTGGTTGTGTTGAAGCTGTGGGATAGGTCCTTGAAAATTCTCCAAACCTCATTGAGAAATCTCAGCTCTGGCTTGAGACATCAAAGGGCTTTCTTTTCTTTCCTTTATTTCTTTATTGTACTTGGGTATGTGAAAATATAATTTATGCATAAAATTATATTATGCATTAAATTCTTCTCTTTTCCCTTACCGAACTTAAGTAATACAGCAAAAATAGCAAGACAGGAAAGGCTGGTTGATTACAAAGACACAAACAGTCCTAACTATTTTTACTAATTCATGCAGGAAGGGGATGCTTATATAGCATTATGCAGTGCTTGCTCTGCATACAGAAGTGTGTATTTTACAGAAGTGTGCAAAAAAAGTACTGATGAATTTGAGCAAATTTTCTTTTAATATGGACCAAGAAAGAGTATTTTACAGCAACTTGATGAGAAAAATTGGGAAGGTTTTCTCCTCCCATATAATGCACCCTGTACACTCAGGTCCTCTGGCGGACATTTACTTCAGTCAGCCAGGATTAGGTTGGCCGCTGTCACCCAGAGGAGTCATTCTTCATCCACCCCTAGACTATGGAATGACTTGCTGGAAGAGATTTGACAGCTGAATAGGCTGTCCAAATTTAAAACATCATGGAAAACCAATCTTCCAGCAGGCTTATCCAAATGATTTTTAAATTGTGGATATAGATGCTGAATTTTAAATGAACTGTTTTAAAATGTGTATGTCCTATTTGTCCTTTTAAACTATTGTATGCTTTAATTACTGTAATGTGTTTTAACTGATATTGTTCATTGTTGATTTGTTGTTGTTCCCTACCTTGACCCATGGGGAGAGGTGAGTAAGAAATAAAGATGACGATGATGATAGTGGTGGTGCAAGGATCAATTGGGTCAGGATTTAAATCCCTAATGAGGCACTAGAAGAAAACTTCCTATCCATCCTTAATTCTTTGTAGATCACAGTCACGGTGTCCAAACTGAAACACAGGAGCGATACAAAAAAGAAAATGGAAGTTGTATCACTGTGATAAAGAAACTACTGTAACAAACCAGAGCCATATTCAGCACTCACCCTGGAGTAGTTTTGCACTGCAAGAAAACTACTCCACAAGGGACACAGTCAGCAGGTGCAACAGGATAGTTTGAGCAACTGCTTGTTCCTCTGAAAGGGTTTTTTCTTTCTCCTCCCCCCCCCCCCCCCCCCAACTCGGCTGCTTTAATTCATTTCCTTTAACCATTTTATGTTGTCAGATTTTCACAGCTGGTCTTGGCTCTGCACAGCTTGCTATCTGACCTGGTGTGCAAATAGAGGCCTGCTGTGATAGTTGAAAGCATAGTTCAGGAGTGCCAAGAAAAGGATGCCAAAGAGGTTTAATGCAATGTCACAGAGCACCATTTCACTCTGCTCTTAATTGCAGAGCTCACAGGCAGACGGTGTCAAGGCTGTTAATCTGGAGGCACAGGCAGTCGAGGCATAAACCTGGTTGCAAGCAAGCTGCAGCTGTCTGGGCAAGGCAAAGGTGTCCAGGCAAGCAGGCAAATGGTTTGGGTACCCATTGAGCTGACAACAGCTCAATGTCTTCTCTAAAAACCAAACCAGCACAGGAGGGTTGATACTTGACAGAACCAGGTAAAACCCCTTTGGCCTGACAGTCTTTTAGTCAGCAAAGCTGTTTTACTATGGTCCAAAGACTTTAGATAATACTAGGTGACATATTCCTTCTTTTGTAAAGCTGTTATTGTTAAGCATAAAGTAAGGGTCAAATTAGATGTTACCTTAAATATACTGGATTTCTGTTCTCTCCCTTCTCTAAGGACCTCAGACATGGTTCTTCCATCCATGCAATCCTCACATCAGTTCTCTGACACTGGCTAAACTGAGGGTGGGGAAGCATGGCTCCTGAATATCACTTTGAAGATCCCAAAGCCCCTCCCTGCCAGTTTTCCTAAAATGACCTTTCCAAAAGGGTGGGAGAATTTTGCCATGTTTCCTCCCTACTCTGGGCTATTTTAGACCTGCAAGAGGCCTTTGTTTTATTTGGAAGTAAACTGGATGTCATAGAATCATAGAGTTGGAAGAGACCACAAGGGCCATCCAGTCCAACCCCCTGCCATGCAATCAAAGCATTCCCGATATTTAAATAGATGTCTTTCCTGGGCACAAAACAGCCCAGGGTTGCCTTAAAAGGACTGAAAATTCACACTGCACACTTTAGAGAGGATTTGATATATTTGAGAAGGGTAGGTTGGAAACATCTTTTTAAAATGTCACATTGCATAGTGAAGTTGTGTGCAGACTTCCACATTCTTGATGGGGCCCAATGTGACTCACCCCCCAAGCCCTCAGCAGTTGCCCAGCTCTGGACTAAACAGAGATAGGAAATGGCCTTATGCTACACAGTAAAAATTACACCTCAGTGGTGACTTCACCCTTGTTCTCTATATTCTGTTGTTGTTGTTGTTGTTGCCAACTACCCTCAAGTCAATCTCGACTCATGGCTGCCCTGTGGATGAGACATCTCCAAGACTCCCTATCCTCCACTACTTTCTTTAGTTCTTGCAGACGCATACCCATGGCCTCCTTAAGAGAGACAATCTATCTAGCATGTCGCTTCCTCTCTCTTTCCTTCCACCTTACCTAGTATTATTGTCTTTTCTAGTGAGTCATGTCTTCTCATGACATGGCCAAAATATGACAGCCTCAATTTAATCATCTTGCCTTCCAGGGAGCTCTCAGGCCTGATCTGTTCTAGGACCCATTTATTTGGTTTTTTTGGCTGTCCATTCCTAGTCCAGCACTCATCATTGTATGATGCTGTCTCTTTTTGTCTGTTTGCTATTTGCTGTGATTTAGCAGCAGAATCAGGATTCAGAAAAGGAAGGGGCACTAGGGACCACATTGCAAACATGTGATGGCTAATGGAGCACACCAAAGAATTCCAAAAAAAGATTCAGCATGTGTTTTATAGACTACATCAAAGCATTTGATTGTATAGATCATAAAAACTATCATCTGATAGTCCTGATGAATCATCAGAACTGAATTTAGGAAAACAGAATGATTCCCAATAGGCAAAGGGGTCAGGCAAAGCTGCATCTTATCACCTTACTTGTTTAACTTACATGCTGAAAACATCATAAGAAAACCATAATTAGAATCAGAAAAAGAAGATAGGAGGAGGCAACATTAACAACCTAAGATACGCAGATGACACCATAATATTAGCAGAAGACGTTCAGGAGTTTAAACGGTTAATAAGGAAAGTCAAAGATGAAAGTGCAAAGGCAGGTCTGATGCTGAACATAAAGAAAACAAAAATAATGACCCCAGAAGAAATATACAAATTCAATCTAAACAGCAAGGAAATTAAAATAGTTAAAGAATTCTCATATCTAGGATCAAACATTGACTAGAATGGGGACTGCAGTCAGGAAACAAGAAGAAGACTGGGAGTGGGAAGGGCAGCTATGAAAGAACTGGACAAGCTACTGAAAAGCAAAGACATACAACTGAGCACTACAGTCAGAATCATCCAGGCCATTGTATTCTTCATTACCATGTACGGATGTGAGAGCTGGACAGCGAAGGAAATAGAGAGAACGAAAATCAACTTATTTGATATGTGGTGCTGGAGAGGAGTACTTAGGATATCATGGACAGCCAGGAAAACAAACAAATGGGTTCTTGAACACATCAGACCAGGGCTCTTCTTGGAAGATAAAGTTGAGACTATCATACTTTGGCCACATAATGAGAAGGCACAGATTACTACAAAAAACAATAATGCTAGGAAAGGCAGAGAGAAGAAGAAAGAGATGAAGACCACAAACCAGATGGATAGACTCAGTCAGGGGAGTTGTGAGCAAGGGCTTGCAGGATCTGGGCAAGGCAGTGGAGGTCAGGACAGGGATTCTTGGAGATGTCTCATGAGTTGGAAGCGACTCAAGGGTAGCTAACAACAACAACATGCTATTTAATATTTACATGAAGCCACTGGGCAAGATCATTCGGAGACACGGGGCGCGGTGTTATCAGTACGCTGATGACACCCAAATATGTTTCTCTGTGTCTCCGACTGATGCAGTGACTAAGGATGGCATCTCTCCTCTAAATGCCTGTCTGGAGTCAGTAATGGGCTGGATGAGGGAAAACAGACTCAGTTTGAATCCAGAGAAAACGGAAGTACTCGTGATAGGTTCTCCAGACCCGGGGAAGGAGATTTTTCCACCTGTCCTGAATGGGGTCACGCTCCCTGTGAAGGACTCAGTTCGCAATCTGGGGGTGCTTCTGGATTCGTCGCTCCAGCTAACATCTCAGGTGAATGCGACAGTCAGAGGCGCCTGTTATCAGCTTCGGCTGATACGCCAGTTGCGGTCCTACCTGGACCAGGGGGACCTTGAAACGGTAGTACACGCTCTGGTAACCTCTCGGCTGGATTTCTGTAATGCGCTCTACATGGGGCAACCCTTGTACCAAACTCGGAAGCTACAATTGGTTCAGAATATGGCAGCAAGGCTGGTCACTGGATGTTCCAGGACCAGTCGTATAACACCCATCTTACAAGATCTACACTGGCTGCCAATGTGTTTAAGAGGAATTTGAAGACCTTCCTATTCCGCCAGGCTTTCCCCCCATGAGCTCTGATGTTATTCTAATTCCCCTTCGATGATGTATACTGTCAATCCAGCTATTGCATGGTTTTTTATGGTTTTAATCTGTTGTTGTTGTACAGTTTTGGCTTGTTCATGTTGGTTTTCTTTGATTGTATGGAGGGTGGGTTTGTACACTGTCGGGATATTGTTGTAATTCATTGTTTTGTTGAATTTTAATGTTGGAAACCACTGTGATCTGTATAGGAATAGCGGTATACAAATAAATTTTATTATTTTTATTAAGAAAAGACCATTTTCCTTGGAAAATGGCACATGTGGAAAGCAGTTATAAAACTTTCCTGAACCACTTTCATTTAGGATCAGGAGCCCTTGACGGCTGCTGTTGGATTTAAAAAATGTATGAGGTATCACAAGCAGAGGAGTCAAAAGATGCTGGCAAGGATGAATTTAAAATGCCATCTTTTTTATTCTAAGGCACTTTGGTCTGCACACACCTCCACTCCCATGGTGTCGCCTGACAATTAAAAAGTATTCCTAGTTCGAGATCTCTTTTGCTCCAAATGTAGATCCTTTAAACTATGCTATATTACACATAATGGAAAGATCAGAGGAAACAAAAACCTACTTCAGAGCAGTCAGATTTTGCCTTGGCACCACAGTTCAAGAAGGATATTGATAGCTGGAAGGTATTTCGAGGAGGGCAACTAGAATGGAAACCAAGCTCTATACGGAGTGGTTTAGGGTGCAGGGTATCTTTAGGTCAGAGAAAATGTGTCCTTTATTAGATAATGTGTTCCATGAACTAATTTCCTTATTGGGGCTTGCAGAATTGTGCAGTTAGGTTTGTGAGTTAGAAGGGGTAAGGAAAGGAATAAGGAATCTCTTGCTAGGCAGAGTGAGGAAGGAAGGCATGGTCTCTGGAGATGTCAGCACTGTGCAAATGGTTTTGTTTTTTAGTTGCCCTTCCTTTTTGTTTGTATTCATACAGGAGCTAGGGGGGAATAGAGTAAAAACTAGGATTAAGCCAGGATAATGAGTTTAGACATAATTATAAACTACTGCTAGTATAAGCCAAGATTCATGCACAAACCTCAAATCCATGCTATAAGAGCCTAGTTTGAAATCCCTCAAAGAAACTGCGATTGGGTTGAACCATACAAATAAACCTGTAATTTCCTGGGTCTACATGTGAATCCTCCTCCAAATATTCTTTTTAAAAACCAGGATGTGGTTTGCTGAGGTGATCCTATGATTTGAAGGGCAAATTTCCTCCTCTCTGATTTTTGATTTTTTAACAAAAACTTGTTTTAAAGTTACAGAATTATAGTGCAAAAGTGACATTTTACTCATACACTGTAACACTGCAAGTCTTTCTTTTTTAAAAAGTATGAAACAAAGACGGAGAAGGGAAGGATACAGTTATTCTGATATGTCTCAGAATTAAAAAAGAAACCTACTCAATTACAGTTGGTGCTTGGAGTTGCCAGAAACATTATTTCATTATCTTCAAAAAACAAAACAAAACTGAGAGTTGGAGCATCAATACTATTGCCTCCCAATTCACTTGACCCATATTGAAGGGCCATGAGAATAGTAAAGGTAACCCAGTTGTTCCAAAATTAAAGATATACTCATCTGAGGAGGGATCTATGAAAACTGGATAAAATATTTTCTTATGTGCTATGAATTTGGTTTGGGAGGTTTTTGATTTTTTAATGAATGAATTTGTCTATAGATCTGTCCCTTGTGATGCTGAACTTCAAGAACTAATGCAGCAAATTGACATAATGGTTAATAACAAGAAACTAGAATGGGAAAAGAAGATGCAAGCTTTAGAAGCAAGAATGACCATCCGGGATCAAGAATTAGCAAGTGCCCAAAGCAAGTTAGATCAGAAAGGTCAAGAGGTAAGATATAACATCTTTTTTTGTGAAGGCAACATTGAAATGGAAGAAATTCTTAATAGTTTAATTTGTGCATATATATGTACATGCATTTATCACAGGTCACAATCCTCTGCTTAAGAATGTACATATACAGTACAGTAGAGTCTCGGTTATCCGACATTCCGGATTATGCGACGTTGGATAACTTGGAGGCGTGGCTGTGGGCCTTTCCATGCCCCAGACACGCCCCCAAACAGAAAAGGCCCCCACCACCATCTTCTTCCTCGGCTTCGCTGCGGGGGGGTGAGGTGGAGTCTGCCGGAGCTGAGAGGACCGACTTCAAGCTGCAAAGAAGAGAACTGGGCACTTGGCCCAGGCCTCTCCTTCGCGGCTTGCTTTGCCTCAGCCCGAAGGGAGTCTGCGGAGCTCCGTTCGGGCTGAGGGAAACCAAGCCACAAAAGAGAGGACTAGGCCGAGTGCCCAGTCCTCTCCTTTGCAACTTGAAGTTGTCCCTCTCAACCCTGGCAGACTCCTCCCCCCCCTTGCAGCCAAGCCAGGGCAGAAGTCGCCACCGCGGAGGAAGCAGGAGGTAAGCAGGGAAGGAGACGAGGAGGGAACGAGGGAGTGAGGGAGGGAAAGAAGGAGGGGAGGGGAGTCTGGATTAGCCAACATTTTTGGTTATCCAACTATCAGCCGGCCCATTTATGTCAGATAATCAAGACTCTACTGTAATCCTGTTCCACTGAAACCTGTACACATTCACTTGTATTTTTATTATTCTTTTGGCCATTTTGGTTCCCGTTCTTTTAGTAGGTGAAGTGCCTCCCCTTGCTCAAACTAAGGGCATTGGAAGAAAAATTAAAAGATTGCGCCTTACTAGCTTTCTACTGACTGGAATCATGCAGTGGGGTGCAGTGTGTCTGTGGCCACTATGTATGTAGATCAGCTACATCTGTTGGGATACAGTGGTATGTCTTCCTTGAACAACCATCCCACCTATAAGTGACAGGTGGTATAGTTATCTAAACATTTCTAATCATATCTAATTTATTAATTACAGGTTGAGTATCCCTTATTGGAAATACTTGGGACCAAGAATTTGGATTTTTTCCAAGTTTTGGAATATTTGCATGTACATAGTGAGATATTTTGGAGATGGGACACAAGTCTAAACATGAAATTCATTTATGTTTCATATATACCTTATACACATTGCCAAAAGATAATTTTATACACAATATTTTAATTATGTTGTCCCTGAAACAAAGCTTGTGTACACTGAATCATCATAAAGCAAAGGTGTCATTGTCTCAGCCTCTTGTGAAAAGTTTTAGTTTGGAGCAATTCAGAGGTCAGATTTTCAGATAAGGGATACTCAACCTGTACAAAGAATGAAACCAAAGAATGATATCCAACTCAGCTATGGAGCATGTGGTAAATTACACTGTCTCATCCAAGAAAGCAAAAGGAAATAATAATGATCAATTTCACAGGTCCATGGAGATGAAAGAAATGAACACTACAGAATGATTCTGATTGAAAGTGCTAGAAAAATAAGTACTGTGAAAAGTGCTTGCTTGACCTGGAACCTAGGAAGGGGTGGCAGTGGGGTACAAGTGAGTGAAATGTGTTCCATTCAGTGTATGTGTGAATTCCAATTTCATACTGGGAATGCTGTTTCCTATTATTTTAAGTGTAAAACAAAGACTTAGCAAAAATGTTGTAAAAAAAATAACAGTTAGCCAGCAGCCTGGACTATTCATAGATTTTTAAAACAAACAATTGGGTTACGTTTATTTTTAACCAATACAAAATAAAAATAAAATAGGGGAAAATTTTCACCAGCTTACCTGCCCCTGACCCCCCCCCCCACTAATGATGCCTCAAAACAAGGTAAAGTTATTGCTCCTCCTCTTGCTTTCACAGAAAGTAAGACTGCTTCCATATTATATATTTACTCTACAATTGCCACACTTCTGGAAGAGAATAAATAATTCCTCTCCTGCCTTTTCCTTATGCTTCTTCCATTTATTTTGAGAGCTTTAAAATCTGACTTTTTGAAGGAGCTGAGCAGCAGCACAGTCTGCAGATATACATTGCCTTTACATTTCTCTTTGAAGCAAAGCTCACTTTTCTGGTGATGTTTTGCAGAAAATCTGACATCACATGGAATGTCAGTTCAGTTCAAGGACTCCTCCTGCCTCTTTTCTCTTGCTTGAAATGGAGTCATTTCTAGCTGACCTACCTGCTGCACCACTTGCAAGTCTGTGAGGGTGGGAGGATCCATTTAAAATGATAGAAGCCAGTAAAAAAAGAGCAACAAAATGTTTCCAGTTAGCAGAGCAGAGGGATGGCTTGTCCTGTTTTCCTTTCCTCAGAGTCTTGAGGTGCTATACATTGAGAGCTATACATTATATGAGGATTTGGTCTGCACATAACTCCATGGGCACCATTAGACACAGGGTAGAAACATTACTGCTTTGGACTACAACTTCCAAAATCCCTCAACCAGTGTGGACACAATTCCGAAAACTATAGCCCAAAAAAGTCTGATCTGGGGCCAAGTGACATGTCACTTCAAGTTTCATGAATATTTATGATTGCAAATAACAGTTGGAGTTTAACATAAACAGTTATCAGGTTTGTGCTAAAAGTGAGTGTTTTTTCTCTAACCTTTACAAAAAAATCCCCCCTGAAACACCCTACAATTTTTGCTACAGTGAAATTTTATAGTATTTTTTATAGTCACATAAAAAAAATACACTAGATTGCAACCCCTCTTACCTTCATATAATTTTAGTGGTACTCTTCTGTCTTCTTAATCTCTCATTATATGCCTTCATGACACAAACCACAAAAAACACTTATTATAAAGCAGTCTCTTTGACTACAGCCAGACAGCTTCAGAATTAGAAATTTAATGACTTCAGCCTTAATCAAATGTAGAAGGTTTGTACAGAAAAAAAGGAGGAAACATGTATCATCAAGTGGTAGTAAAATTTTCACAGTTCCACAGCAGATAATGGGATAATGTTCTCTGCCCAGTGGGAAGTCTAGAAATTCATATGATTGTTCATGAAAAGATTGGTATATCCTCTGCCCCAAAATAAAGCACATAAAATAAATGAAAAACATATTTTGCATTGTTCATTCTCCTTCCAAGTTACAGTGTATTTAAGAGAGAGAGAGAGAGAGAGATTATATATTAGGAATGAGAGGCTAAAGAAGGAAGAAAAATGGATTTTGACTGTATACAAAGTAAACCTGGTTGCATAGACATTTTTTTAGAACTGGAGACCTGCTGATAAGCTGTTTGGCGTAAAAGGGAGACAGATGGAAACTAAATCCTTTTCTCCTAACTTTGGCATATATGCTTATTTTAGAGTAGGACTACAGCATTCCAGAGGGCTGTTGAACAGCATTATCCCATAATTCCTGTCAATTGGCCATTCTAACTGGATCTGATGAAGATGACAACAGCTGGGAGGGATATAGGTTTATCGTCCCTGTTTTGGGGTCCCATTCTGCTCCAGCCGTTGAATTGAGGCAGGGAAATAAATGCATGTATGACACTCATTTGCAGACAATGCCCAGAAGAATGTATAATTCTTTAAAGGCTTTCAGATGCCTGTGAATCATGGCTGGGTTACAGGTGATTGTGTAACTGCGGGGAGGGGGTACATCTACTAACTAAGCTAGAGAAAGGAGGTTTGTGTACATGCTGAAACACAATATTCTGAAACATAAGATACTAAAAGTCACACACAAGCATATTCTGATTTCTAAAATTTCACATAATACCACTTGATTTCTACCACATAAGGACTGGAACAACTGAGATTTTGAATACTTGCCAAATTGCACTGAATTGTGTCCAGGCAAGATACATCTGAGTCACTGAGAAGCTGGTAAAATGAAATATTTTTCATTCTAAATCCATGTTGTTGTTATAATGTGCCATTAAGCTGATTTCCACTTATGGCAACCCTATAAATGAAAAACCTCAAAACGCCATGGCATCCTTTATTGAGTTGAATCCATCTGTAATGTAATCTTCCTCTTTAGTCACTGCTTTCAACTTTTCCCAGTATAAAATGTCTTTTCCAGTGAGTTTTTTTTCTCAATAGCTTCAATTTAGTCATTTTGTTTTCTACTGAGTCCAGAACAATACCACGCAAAGGATTAAATAATTCCAAGTGGTTACATGAGTTTTTCTGTCCCAGTGTAAAAACAGTAGAAATTTCTCAGTTTCTCTTTAATAAATCTAATTATTTATTTTGTTCATTGTTGCTTATTGGTAATGTTTCTATGTTTGTTCACTCAAAATTTGCTTTTTGCACCATTGTTCTTTGGTGACCCAAAATAATATCCTATTACAAATATAGGTTGGGCTCCTAAGACAGAAGCTGGATAACTTGCAAAAGACAAAATATGAAATGGCTCAAAACTATGATACACAACTTGAAGCCCTGAAAACTCAAGTAAGGAAAAATATTCCTATTTTACAGTGCTTGCAGTATTTCAAGGTTAAGTTTACTAGATTGTGAAATGCTATGTCTCTAACTTCATGGCTATCTGTACAAAGCACAGTAACTGTGGCCACTCGTATAGTATTATATGGCAGTTCCCACACAAATGGATGTGCTGGCTAGGAATAATCGAAGTTGCAATTCAACACCTGGAGGGTCAGATATTTTAAAGGAAGAATGGGAGCAAACAAATCTTTTTTGCCTTTTAGTATAGTCTGTCTACTTCAACACTAGATACATTGCTGAGGTGTCATTCTTTGATTAACAATTAGAAGAAGAATTAAAACAGTGAAGTGTTCAATAGGAGATGTCTAAAGGGGAATGGAGGCATGAAAGAAAAGATGCTTCCTTTCTTTGTCCATAACCCCCTTGTTGTGCTTATTTATAACAACAGTATATGCTTAGTCATTTTTTATTTATTGTTAACACTCCATAGCATTCTTTAGCATGATATCTTAAAGAGGTGTACAGTTGCGGGGGGGGGGGGGGGGGGGCGTGGCGAGGTTTCAACAATAAAAACTGACTTAGAGACAAGGAGAATAAATACTATTATAGGCACTCCATCTAAAGCAGAATGATAACTCACATAGCTGCTACACATTTCAGAGAAAGTTGAAAGAGGACTGAGAAGGACTGAGAAGGAAAGGAAGTGAAATAATCCATAAGAAGACAAGTCTAGGTATCAAAGCAGTGTATCAGGCAAAACCTGATGTGAATATCTAGGTGGCCTACCTGTCTGTTTACACATCTGCTTCATAAATAAAGGTTAATAATAATAATAATAATAATAATAATAATACTGTCCCCTGGAGGCATACTGGCCACAATTCCATACTGCCAAACTATTTGCACCATAGAGATCATAACACATGTTATTTGATAATCTCCGCACTTCCTGGGGCATCAGTGATGGTGTCTGAGATCTTTCTTCCTTGACCCTGTCTGCCATGAGAAAGTAGTCGTCCCCCTCCCCCTGCCCTAAACAGGAATTTTTAACCTGAAAAAATTAAATCAGGATGTCCTTGGAGATTACCCAAAGGGTTTGGCAGCCCTCAGGCAATGTTTTTTTTCCAGATTTCACAGAGTCAAAGTTGGAAGGGATCACAGAAGCAATCTAGTCCAAACACATTATATACTACATTTGACCCTCCCTAGCCACTGGTTTCCAGGGATTTTGGAAAATCATCAATATGATTTTTGTCATATTGAGAAGGGAGCAAGTTCGTTTTCTGCTGCTCTAGAGAACAGGATCCAGAACAATGGATGCAAGCTACAGGAAAAGAGATTCCACCTCAACATTAAGAGGAACTTCCTGACAGTAAGGGCTGTTAGACAGTGGAACACACTCCCTCGGAGTGTAGTGGAGTATCCTTCCTTGGAGGTCTTTTAACAGAGGCTGGATGGTCATTTGTCAGGGATACTTTGATTGAGAGTTTCTGCATGGCAGGGGGTTGGACTGGATGGGCCTTGTGGTCTCTTCCAACTCTGCGATTCTATGGTTTTCCAGTGAAAGCAAAATATAGAAAGGGAATCATTGCATGCTGCCATGAGCTCCCAATAGACTGAGATATAGATGCAAAATGTGGCCATATGAGAAAAGAAAAAGATGCCACTCAAATTCAGGTCTCAGACATATTGGGAGAGATGGAAGAGAAAACTTGAAAATTTGGGCTCAGTTTAGACCAGAGGTCTAAGATATATTCATGCTATTTGAAGAGCACCAAGCAGTAGATATTTGTTCCAACAAGCCCCAGCTTTGTGTAATCTTTCTTATGCTCCCTTCCAAAATGTATCAGGTAATCCACTTGCACAATCTTGCTCTAATTTGCTGTAGAGACTAGTTGATGATGGCACATGACCCTGAAATTGGCTTTTTCACTTCAGATAGCTTATCCCAGATATCATTTTTACTCGGAATTAATTCTTTTCTTAATCTCCATAACTGAAGTATGTTAAATTCATGATCACATTTAATGTGCCTGCTTATTGTCTTCAAATAGCAGCCCCAGAGAGGGCTGTTCAAAAGTGGGACCACAACATTCAGCAAGATGAGTTAACCTGCTATTCCCATGCTGTGTTCCCGGCAAAAATCATCTCACCTTCCCCACAAACCTCTGTTTGCTGAAGTAAGGAAGCCACTAATGGCACTATCCTATTATTATATTAGTACAGATAATCCAGTTTTTTATTCAGAAGAACCGTTAAAGCTGTAAACACAAGATGGCACTAAACAAATGCAAAACAATTTGTGCAAACATTGGGCAAGAATAGCAGCACAAAATAACTGTAAAGTCAATCTGTATTTAACAGTGTAATTAATTAACACCACAAGTTATATGAAAGCTCAGCCTTGTTCATCCTTAACCACTCAGTTATAATAACTGGTGCATTTTTAAGAGAGACTGCTAATTAGAATATTTAAGCTTAACTGCTTTTGACAATTATGCCTCTGGTGCTCAAGAAGAAATGAGATGTTCTTCATGACATTCATTTCATTTTCAGTTTGCCAAGCTGACACAAACCTATGAGAAGTTACAGCTGCACCAGTTAAAACAAAATAAAGCACATGATGTGGAGAAATGTATGGAAAATCAAGAAGTGCCTTTCCAAATGAGCAGTTTAAACCAGAAATTGGAAGTAAGTATATCTTGTCTGAAGCAGTGCCTTCTCCCATGTATTCTTCCCTGTGCTCTGAAATATTCCAAGGAGACTTCTTGGTCAAATGGTGTGGATCCAAGCTGAATGAGGCTTTATGGGTCATCACCAATGCTTTGAAATGTGTCCAGAAATGGACCAGCAGCCAGTGGAGCTGTTGGAACAAGGTTGTTGTGTGCTCTCTGTAGCCAGCCCCAGTTAACAATCTGGCTGCAGCTCTTTGAGCCAACTGAAGTTTTTGAATACTTTTCAGAGGCAGCCCCACACAGAGCACATTATAGTAATCCAAAAAGGGTTGTAACCAAGGCATGTGTTACCAATGCCACTTTCTGCTACCATGCACTTTCCATTAGACCACTTTCTGGTGAAGTTTAAATTTAAAATGTCCATTCCCCTTTACAGAGGTGTAGAGCAATTAAAAGCTTCACCCCAAGTACATATGGACTCTGAAGGATTCTTGAATGCTCTTGGGTAGTTGGGAAAGGGAACAAACCATTGACATGAGGGAACAAACCACTGACATGATAATAGCCTTCCAGTGTCTTCTCTGCCACTGTTGAAGCAAACTAGCTACTTTTCCTGTAGACTTACTGTTTATGAAGAAGCAGAAACAACAACTAGAAATCAGGTGGTGCAGATATCATGAATATGACTGAGCACAAGTCAGGCCCCACCTGGAATATTGTGTCCAGTTCAGGGCACCGCAATTTAAAAGGATGTTGAGAAACTGGAGCGTGTCCAAAGGAGGGCAACTAAAATGGTGAAGGGTCTGGAAACCATGCCCTATGAGGAAAGACTCGGGGAGCTGGGGATGTTTAGCCTGGAGAAGAGAAGATTAAGAGGTCATATGATAGCCCTGTTTAAATACTTGAAGGGATGTCATATTGAGGAGGGAGCAAGCTTGTTTTCTGCTACTCCAGAGACTAGGACCCAGAGCAGTGGATGCAAGCTACAGGAAAAAAGATTCCCCCTTAACATTAGGAGGAACTTCCTGACAGTAAGGGCTGTTTGACAGTGGAACAAACTCCATCAGAGTGTAGTGGAGTCTCTTTCATTAGAGGTCTTTAAACAGAGGCTGGATGGACATCTGTCAGGGATGCTTTGATTGAGATTTCCTGCATGGCAGAATGGGGTTGGACTGGATGGCCCTTGCGATCTCTTCCAAATCTATGATTCTAAGAGAGAGAGTGCCTCATCAGAGAGAGTACATTTTCCACCTCCACTGCATCTTCAAATAGCCATCAAAGTAGAAATCAATTTGGAGAGTAAATCAGACTAAGGCAGAGGTGTAGGGGAACCCATCAAGTCCTGTTGTGTCAAGTTTTCAAGACAGCTGAAGGGTAACATTGCTTGGATCCACTATAAACTTGTTGTCATTAGTGGACAGGGAAGTAGGTGGTACAATCCTGTCCTTACTGCTTAATCTCCCAGCAACCTTGGATATATGTGGGTTATATGTCAGAAACATGGTACGATGGTTCCACCTCTACAGAAATTAAAGTGAAGCGGATGGTAGGCTTGACCCCAAGGAACTTCAGTTCTCCAAGAGTCCATTTCATCTGCCACACATTTAACATTCCTGAATAAATTTGTCACTAGCACAAATTTGTCACTTGTTATATTCAGCCTTATCTCAGGGTTGTTATTTGGTTATGGGCTGGATGAGGGCCAGTACTAAAGCTGAATCCAAACAAGAACTTATGTGGTTCTTATACAGGATATGCAATTGTTCCATATATGGTTGCACTTTTCTGTAAAGAGCAGGTGCATAGCCTAGGCCACTTGAGGCCCAGATGATTCTGGTGGCTAAGGCCCTGTACAGATGGGCCATTAAGAACGTCCTGGTGATGTACTAGGGTTGCCTCGAGAGCTCCTTTCATGCCATGTATTGCTGGTGCAGCCTTTACACTGCTGCGCCAGCGATACAAAAGAAAAAGGGGCCAAGTGGCCCCTTTCTCTCTTTCCCTGCCGCTGTCGGGGTGTCCTTGGGGCATGAAGCATGAAGCCCCAAGGACACCCTTTCCAGACCGTGGGGAAGCGGCGTTTTTCTGCTTCCCAGAGGCCTGGAAAAGTGGCAGATTGGGGCTTCTGGGGCTGCCGCTGTGGCAGCTTAGGCCCCGATCCGTCAGGGAAAGGGGCGGGTGCAGGCCGCCCCAAACGGGCAGTCTGTATCCCGCCTAAGAGAACATTTTACCACCTTCAGCTACTTCCGCAGTTGCCCTGTATCAGAAGCTCACCAATGTTGCTCAGGGCTGATTTATGTGAGAAATGTGAAAGACATGTGATAAAGGACTCTCTGCAACTCCCATGTTGTCCAAAATCTCTCTGAAAGCATTTGTGAGAGAGGTTTGACAGCTCAGTGGTAGGGCAATATGCAAAGCATTTTACACACTTAAAGGCTTAATATTATTAATGGTTGATAAAGCATTTTTCACCAGCAGGTATTGTATACATTGGTTCAAAACACATTGCAGAAATAATCCAGTTTGAGACCACTTTAACTGCCTTGGCTCGGTGCTAGGAAATCCTGGAACTATAGTTTATCGTGATACCAGAGCTCTCTGATAGTTCCCAGAATTCGCTAGCTTTGAGCCAGGGCAGTTAAAACAATGTCAAACTGGAATATTTCTGCAGTGTGTTTTGGACCCTAGTTAATAATATGTAATTCAAGAACTTTATTTGGTCCCATTATTTCACCTAAGAAACTGTATATATTCACCAACTTTTTTACTGCATGTTTTTCAAGATCTCACCTTTGTATTTTATGAGATATTCTTTCTTACCTGCCTGTCCACTCAAGATTTGTTGTTAATTGCCAAAAGGGTTTTATATTTAAAACTACACCATTCATTCTTTCTCAAGATGTATAAGGAGAATGTAGGCAATTGGTAATGTGATTAATTTCTGCTTTTTCCTTATAGGAATTCAGAGCAAAATCAAGAGAGTGGGATAAACAAGAAACACTTTACCAAAACCATCTAATTTCTTTAGATGCTCAACGAAAATTATTGTCTGAGAAATGTAATCTATTGCAGGTACTGTTATTTCTGTTTTCAAAGAAGAATTGGAAATTAAATGAACCATGAGGCCTGGAGAAATACTTAGCTGAAATCACACATTTTGTAAGTCTTATAAATGACTATGTGGATATCATTGCAAATCAGACACATCATGGTTGAAAATTCAAACTATGTGGGTCCATTAAAGAACTTCTGTATAAGTAGACAAACTATCTGCATATTATATAAAAAGTGGGAATGACACAATTTCTATTGTGAGGAAATTACTGCTGGAAATTTTCATGTGCTTACCATTGGCCCCGTAACCACTGATGGGGCAAAGGGCTATGATTATGTTTTTGGATTACAATGCCTAGAACTCCTCAACATGACCACTGACTGTGCTGGCTGCAGGGTTCTGGGATTTGTAGCTTTTGCTATCTGTCATCAGGAGCACACATATTTCAGTAATAAATATTCTGAAAACCAAGCTACAAGAGACTTGTGGTATACATGACATTTTCTCCTAAGTAG
>NC_056524.1:17382469-17384700 GCF_019175285.1 Sceloporus undulatus
TGTACTTCCCAACTGAGGTACAAGTAAGAACAGGAATTTGGACGCAGATCTTATTAACACGGGTACACAAATAATGCTGCCATGTGTTTAAAAAAACAACCCTGTGAATAAATTCTTTGTACTGAAAATGTGCAATAGGTTTTCTGAATATGAGAGCCAAAAAGGTATAATGGTTGGAAGGGGCCTCAGGGCAGGATCCCCAACTAGAGCATCCCCATCAGGTAGTTGTCCAGCCTCTTTTTGAAGATGTCCAGAGAAGGAGACCCCACCACCCCTCTAAGCAATTGGTTCCATTGCTGAACCACTCTTACTTTCAAGAGCTTCCTTCTAATCTTCAGTCTACTTCCATCATTCCTCACTGTAGGTTTAACTGGCTGGCAGACTGATTGGTTCCTGTTTTAAAGGAATATTTCTTGGAATATCTGAAGTGGGGGACAAGCATTTGTTCCCCCCTCCACCAGTGTGCCAGGTGCTAGCACCACATTTGTGCCCACTGGTTACAATTATTTCTTTCTTTTGACAGGGATCCCACCAGGGACCGTCAGCCAGTGGCTCATAAATCAGTACCAGTCTAAAATATAAGAGTCTGGATTCAATCTGTTAGCAGTTTGTTTAAAGCCTGTTGGAAGGTAAATTAAGAAACAATGATGTGATGTGCAGTCCTGTGAAGGCGATGCTTACTGACTGTTAGCATGGTACTGTACATGCTAAGTTCCAATGAAGCATCCTCCACCCCCTATTGGTGTTAGAACTGTAGTCCAAATTTTTGTATGTGTTGTAGCATCTCTCTCTCTCTCTCTCTCTCTCTCTCTCTCTCTCTCTCTCTCTCTCTCTCCCTCCCTCTCTCCCCCCTTCTCACTTTCTTTTCCTTTTCCTCTGCCGCCTTTTAATAATAATAACAATAACAATAATAACAATAAGCACTCCATATCCACAGATTCTGCATCCAAGAATTCAGCCATCCATGGCTTGAAAACATTATAAAAAGCAAATCTTGATTTTGCCTTTTTCTACAAGGGACATCATTTAATTACACCATTGTATATAAAGGGACTGGAGTATCCATGGATTTTTATATCCACAAAGGTGGTTGTGGTCCTGAAATCAAACCCTAGTAAATGGCAAGGGCACACTGCATTATCCTTGAACTATACATGATCCTGAGAGAATTAAGGTTCAATGATAATACAGTAGTAGTAATTGAATGTGGCAGAGACAAACAGAGAGAGTGAAAGTGTGAGCTCAGCTTGTGGCACCTGGAGCAGGGAGAGGTGGGTACACATGGATTCATCTGAGTACAAACAACATGGTTGGCTTTGAGGAGGGGGCATAGCTTCCTGCTCCACCTCAGGCAGTAGAGTGCCTTTGGATAGACTTCCTGGGACATCTGGTCCAATTATTGTAGGCCACCACAGCTTTGTGACCTACCAAGGTGAACATTACTTTCCAGCTGTGAATGTGATTCCTCAGGAATTTCATAAACCTCCTGCTTTTTTTGCTGCTTGCTAGGCAAAATCAGGAGCATTATCAAGCCAAAATGCATGGATGATAAATTCTTAGCTTGGTGAGTCACCTCAATTCCCTATTGTTATCTGTTTTGTAACAGCAGGATTTCCAGAGCTAATAATCTTTGGCAACTCTTGAGACCTTCTAGCCAATACTTCCCCAGTATATAAACAGCCATACCAAAGCCAAAGATTGATGTAATTGTCTCCTTTTAACATGTCCTTTTATGTTGACATTGAATTTCTAAGTAGAAGAGTGGCTTATATCAGCGAAAACGGCAAAAATCCTATTACCTTTAGCTGTCTGTTCATTGATTAATTATTCAGGAAAGTAAATATATAATACTAGATTTAAATTAAACTTTAATTAAAGATTTTTATCTGAAAACCTGCCTCTTTGGGGTCTTCTGATGTGTAGGATATTTTTTCCCTTTAAAAATTCACTTTAAAGAAGGGATTTAAAGTTTAAAGGTTTTTAAAGACTCACTGTAGATGTTAGAAATACTTTTCAAGGCTTACTTTTTATTATTAATTATAGACATTTGTTAGTTATACACAAAGGAAGTTCTGTGCTCTGTCTCTCCCTTTGGCCTGATGCCTTATCAGAAATGAACTTTATATTTAGAGACTACAGTGGTACCCCGGGATACGAATGCGCCGGGTTACGAATTTTTCGGGATACGAAAAAATCCCATAGGGATTTATTGCTTCGGCTTACGAAGGTTT
>NC_056524.1:17384725-17388803 GCF_019175285.1 Sceloporus undulatus
AAGTGCTACTGGGACAGAGAAAGGCGAATTACTCAAACACCTTCTTTGCCTCAGTCTTCCAGGAAAAAGAAAAGTGTGCTCAACCTGAGGATAATGGAGCAGAGGACAGAATAGGGGAATTTCAGCACAGATAAATAGAGATAGTACAGCTGTTTAAGCTAAATGAATCTAAGGCTGTTACAGACAGCCAAAATAAAGCGCTTCGAGTCACAGTGGAGGTATGGTGTTTCAATGATGCATGCGTCCTAAGAGTCCAGAAGCCACACCAAAGCATGCTCCAGTCCTTAGGGCTGGAGCGTGGCTTGGTGCGACTTCTGGACTCTTAGGACGCATGCATCATTGAAACACCATACCTCCACTGTGGACTCGAAGCAGCTTTATTTTGGCTGTCTGTAACAGGCCTAAGTCTCCAGGAACCAGATGAGCTACATCCAAGGGTATTAAAAGAACGGGCAAATGTAATATCGGAGCCATTGGCAATAATCTTTGAGAACTCTGGAAAACAGGAGAAGTCCCAGCAGACTGGAGGAGGGCAAACGTTGTCCCCCATCTTCAAAAAGGGGAAAAAAGAGGATCCCAAACAATTATCGTCCAGTTAGTCTGACATCAATACCAGGAAGGTTTCTAGAGCAGATCATAACAGAGAGTCTGTGGACATCTAGAAGGCAATGCCATAATCACAAAAAGTCACATGGTTTCAGAGAAACAAGTCATGCCAGACAAACCTGATCTCTTTCTTGATAAAATTAACCAGCTATGGTAATGAAGGGAAGGGAATGCTGTGGATATAGTATATCTTGATTTCAGTAAGGCTTTTGACAAGGTTCCCCATGACATTCTTGCATTTTACAAGCTTGTAAAATGTGGGTTAGACAGTGAAACTGTTACATGGATTTGTAATTGGTTGACTGGCCGAAGCCAAAGGGTGCTCAACAATGGCTCCTTTTCATCCTGAAGAGAAGTGACCAGTGGGGTCCCACAGGGCTCTGTCCTGGGCCCAGTGCTATTCAACATTTTTATCAATGACTTGGAGGACAAAATTGGGGGCATGCTTACAGTAAGGGCTGTTTGACAATGGAACACATTTCCTCAGTGTAGTGGATTTCCTGCATGGCAGGGGGTTGGACTGGATGGCCCTTGTGGTCTCTTCTAACTCTGTGATTCTATGGTTCTATGATTGTAATGTTTGCATGATAGGATGCAAATACCTGTAATTAGCAATGTTTCCAAAAATAATCACGATCCTCCTTTAAATTGGGCTGGGCAGCATCCAGTAATGTGGAGCTACACTGGCCAGTCTTGAATCCATCAGTTCTGCATTCCATCTCTATATGTGTTATTAAGTTTACTGCTGCACATCCAAATTTCAGTGGTTTGGTGGTAGCTGCAATAAAATAAAATTCAAAAATCCCATAGCTTTCTTTATAACGAGATGCATGAAGAATGTTCCCTTGGTTTTTAACCCCAATTATGTTTTCAGAAGGATTCTGGGAGCAGGTTTTGGCTTTTATACAAGGTGCATGCTCACCAGTTGTCTTGTTTCAAAATGTAACTGCAGGGTTATTAACCACTGCATCACTGGAATTTGGTAGTGCAAAGGGAAATCTGTCTGTGACAGCAGCCAGAGAAACAGAAAGGACACGTTGCCCATTGCTGCTTTAATCCTTACATCCTATAATTCTCTCCAGGCTGCAGTCCTAATCACACTTACTGGGGAACTCACTCTAGTAAACACAGTAGGACTTAACTCTTGAGCAAGTATGCATAGCTTTGTGCTAAAAACAATAGGACCTAATTATGTATAAACTAAAAAAAGATTGCACTTTAAAGACATACTTTATATACTCATTGTGCAAAGGTATCTTGTAGCACCTTTGAGACTAACTGAAAGAAAGAAGCTGGTAGCCTGAGCCTTTATAGATGTCAGTTTACTTCTTCAGGTCATGCTGCCAGCTTCTTTCTTTCAGTCAGTCTCAAAGGTGTTACAAAATCCTTTTGCACACTGATTCTCCCGACTAACATGGCTATGTCTTTGAATTCGGTATATACAGTCGGCCCTTCTTATACACGGATTTTTTATGCACGGATTTAAGCATACACGGTTTGAAAATGTTCCAAAAAAGTATAAATTTACCTTGATGTTCCATTTTTTATTAGGGACACCATTTTGCTATGTCATTATACTTAATGGGACTTGAGCATACATGGATTTTGTTATACACGGGGGATCTTGGAACCAAACCCCAGCGTATAACAAGGATCCACTGTACTCATATATACTAGAAATTTTATTTAAAAAATTGACCCAAAAATACTGAGTCAGGCTATCCACAGGTTAATGCAAATAGCGTACTGTAATTCTTATCAAAAAAGGAAGCACCCCCACTTCTGAATAGAGTGGCAAAATGCAGGATCTTAGTCCATCCCGGCAGCACCTAAAAGAAGCACCACCCAACCAACCAACCCCTCTTCACTGTGGCATCACTTCTGGCCTTTTTGAATGGCTGGGTGGAAAAATAGCCATGTTCTTTGGCATCGTTTTGCTTTGATACATCCTCACAAAGGATTTGAGACAAACTGGATCTCAATGGCAGTAGCCTTTTATCTTGCAAATGAAATTTAAAGTTTATTTCCTGGACTGAATCTCCCTCCACTGACATAGCCAAAGGAAGGAGGGGCCCAGCCTGCATCAGTACCCTTCCATACTATCTGAAGACTACAAATACATCTTGACCAAATGCAGGGCCATGACTAACATCGTCAATATACAGTCTGCCCTTCCATTCCAGACTCCACTGTGTAAAGGGAATTCCATCTATGCTCAAGCCACATTGAAATGAATGGGGCTCATCCACGCGGAGGCATGGCGGCATACGCGTGCCACGCGTGCACGCCCCATTATTCCTTATGGGACATGCTGCCCCTTCTCCCAGCGCGGCTTTCGGCGTATGCTGAAAGCCATGTAACGCACGCCCGCGTATGACACAGGTGCACTGTATATATATTAACTCTTGTATCATTTTTAACACCTTGGCCTGATGAAAAAGCTAGTGGACTTTGAAAGTTTCCAACACGTATAATGTGCATATTGGTTGTTCCAATAAAGGTATCACTGTTTTGTGGATTTTGGATGATGCTGTAAAATTTTTATCTTTAGGGTGCTTTATCTTCTAGCTGTGCCTCCTGTTGTGCCCACATAACACCTTATCTGTGTCAGACCTAGGAGTCATTCATTTTTAGTGTAATGATGCAAATCATCTCACTCATGCATTCCAGGTTTGTTATTCACACTATAATAATAATAATAATAATAATAATAATAATAATAATAATAATAATAGGATTTATTTATATGCCACCCAGTCACTGGGAATCCGGGTGGCTTACAACAGAGGAGATAACAGATGGTTCCCTGCCCTCAGGCTTACAATCTAAAAGACACGACACAAAAGGACAAGGGAATGGTGAAGGGGGGGAGGGGATCAGGTCCAGCATTCTTCTCTCCCTCTGAGGCCTGGACCAAGGCACATGGACAGGGGGGAGGGCTCGACTTCTTGATCAAGGCCGGGTCGATGGCATTGGGCCTGTCCTTTCACTCCTTCCCAGACCAGAAGATGACAGTTGGAAGGAGGGAGGGGAGGGCCCAATGCCATCGGGGCTGAAGAGGAAGAACCTCTATGGAACCGCATTGATCCACCTGGATCCACATTTATGCGGGTTCGGTTGTTCACACATGCAAGCATTCAAATAAAGATGGAGCTGACAATGCAAATGCATTCTGAACCCCTTAGCCCCCCCTTTTTTTGGGGGGGGTATGCAGCATTTTATCCTGGGTCTATTCAGGTCTATTCACATCAGTTATTAATATGTTTTTTAATAATATGTTTTATTTATAGACCACTATTCCACAATGATCATAGCGGTGTACAGTAAAAATTGTAATACAATACAAAATACAAGGTGACAGTTAAAGGGGGAGAAGTCTTGTCCTTCAGGCAGTTCCTGATATTGCTGGATCTGCCTGATCGCTCCCTCTGAGGCCGAGATGACAGTTGAGGAGGGAGGGGCCTCTTCCTTC
>NC_056524.1:17388903-17392611 GCF_019175285.1 Sceloporus undulatus
AAGTTGTAGCAACTTGAAACTCGCCAAAGAGCGCTTTTAAAAGAGCCAACAACAAAACATGTCAGGTGCAAGCAATAGTGTCAACCAAGTATTAGATGCTTTTCTTTCCCTCTATCAATATTATCAAACTACAGTTGCCCCTCCTAACTCGCGGATCTGGGATCCATGCCCTCAAATATCTGTGGAGGAGCGACCTCCGCTATTTTAATGGTATGTGCACCCAGGTTGTGCACATGGGGACGCACCCGATTCAAACCTATGAGGCTTGAATATGCTTGAGCCTCCGTTTTCATGGGGGGCGGTCCGGAACGGATCCCCCGTGAAAGCAAAGGGCCAACTGTATTATATGCCAATCCTATGACCTCTCATTATTTAATAATGAAATCAATCTATAACTGACAACTTCCATTTCATCTCTTCCGTCTTCCAACATTAATGTTATAGTCAGTTGTCTCCAGGATTCCAGTGACTGCTAATGTTAAAACTAATTAGTACAGTATTTTGGTAGCAGTAACTTAATGTGTTAAAAAATTTCCCCACCCATGATTGATTTCAAGCTCAGTAACCAATAACAGAATGTGTTATGTTTTTTCTACTCTGTGCTAACATCACTCCTAAGTGCATCTAACTCAGCATTTTGTGGAAAACATTTAACACTTTTTCTTTCTAGTTCTAAAACTCTACACTGCCCAGATAACACCGCAAGCTCTGAACAACCTGATATGGCAAACATTTGCTCTTCTTACCTGGTCATAAATTATGACTGACAACAGAAGATGATTATTCATTCAGCTCAGAGTATTTGCACGGCCTTGGGACAGGTGGCATCAGTCCAAGAGCTGGTGAACACTGGTTAATATACATGTGAAATACTCCATCACCACCACCCCAGTAGGCAATTTTACAAAAATGAAACACTGCATTAGAAAAAGGCCTGGATTTATTTATTTTCTGGACCATTTCTGCTTGATGTCTGTCTCAGATGCTGAAAACGCTTTCACAGCTTCTTCCCCCCCATTGATTCGACAGGGGAAAGTCGCTGCTTCCTTTGATAAAAAGACAATTTTACTGCAGAAACATGAAAGCATTTTGTATAAATATTAATCATGTGGACTCTTCTGGTGTTAAAGGAGGACAGGCTGAGCCTGGGTTCCTGCCATGACTCCAGGTGCCCAGTGTATACTGATGAGGTTTCTCAAAAGTAGGATTGCTGCTGCTCCAAATTACAGTGCTTTTCAGATAAAGTGGGACTGGAGTATGTGTGAGGAGGTCAAGAAACTCCACTTACAAACAAAACTTTCTTGGAGCTGTCCAGTTATAAGCCAAGGAGAAAACACTGGGAATGCAGAAAACTCCCTTAAATATTACAGTTGTCCCTCTGCATTTGCTGGGATTAGGGGCACAGGACCTCAGTGAAAGTGGGGAAACCGCAAATAAAAAAAACTATTCTTACCTGAGAGAATACATCTGTAGGAATCTCTAGGTCCTCCAGCACAACTCTATGATCAACATCTGCCAGACGTTGACCACAGAATCATGCTGGAGGACCTACAAATGCCTAGAGAAGTGTTTTCTCAAATAATCTCCAAGTCCTTCAGTGCAACTCTATGGTCAATTTCCACTAGAGTTGTGCCAAAGGATCTAGAAATTCATAGACAGAGCATATTAATCAAATCTATAAATAATCAAATCCGCAGAAGTCAAATCAACAAATGTGGAGGGCCGACTGCACTAGACTTATATAGTTATGTATAAGTTTAGAAATTTTAGTCAAAAATTGACCCCAAAAACCTGGTCAACTTATCCACATGTCAACGTAAGTACTGTATCTTAACTCTTATTTTAAAAAAGGTCCCATCCCTGAATAGAGTGGGAAAAGGCAAAAAAGCTTATAGTCTGTCCTGGGGGAAACCTAAAAGAAGCACCGACCACCTCAACTCTCTCTACAGTGGTGATGTTTCTGGCCTTTATGAATGTCTGGATGGCAAAATAGCAGCGGTGGTGGTTTTTGGCACTTTCTCAAAGGAATGTTCAGAGAGTAGAGGTCTTTGGAGCTTCTTTTAGTTACTCCTGAAATGGACTAAGCTCTTGCCTTTCACCAACCTACTCAAAGAAGGGGATAGTTCCTTTCCTGATAGAATTAATACTGTACCTTAATTCTTGCCTTTATATCTTTTTTGACATGTGCACATTTTATTAGATCCAGCTTCACTATCTAATTTGATAGTGGCTTGACTCATTAAATATTGAACAATCATAAAACTGATTCAACCATTTAACATGAACAAATTAAACCATCTTTTGGGTGCCTGCTCTAATGCTATGGCTTCCAAGTTTACTATTATTTTTATTGTTATTGGTGTTGTTAATAACTTTAGCTGCCCCGATTGCATTTTGTAGAGTGTTGGAATATAAATAATAATAATATTATTATTATTATTATTATTATTATTATTATTATTATTATTATTATCCCACCTTTTCCCCAAGACTGGGAAGGCAGCTGGCATATTACAATTATAACAATTAAAAACATATAAAAATTCAACATTAAACTAACTTAAATTATTAGCCATATTAAAAACATACACTTGTTAAAGAATGAAGTTAAACAGTACAATTTAAAAACAATTCAGCACTTACTTTTTGTTAAAGGCCTTCAATTCTAAAAACTTGCCTGAATAAAATGTCTTTGCCTCCTGATGGAAGAATAGCAAGGAGGGGGCCATTATATCCTCCCAAGGAAAGCAATACCAAAGTTTAGGAGCAGTGGCGGAAAAGACCCTTTCTTTTGTTCTCACCAACTATTCCTGTTAAGGTAGTGGGACTGAGAGAAGGGGCTGTCATGTAGATCTCAGGGTCTTGGCAGGCTCTTGGTCTATCAAACAGCCTGGACTTAAGCAATATAGGGCTTTATATTACTAGCAAGTAAAGTAATTTATTATACATTTTTCACTAAGCACTAATGCTCCAAATTCTGCTCTACCTACTGAACTATGGTCCCTTCCAAGTGAGAAATGAAAAAAGACAAAGTCCCACTTGCTATATGATGGTCAAAACCTTTGTATTTATTTAAAAACCCAATGTGTTTTTACCTTATCACCAACTGGACTTCTTAAGGGGCTATTTTTCCTTCCTTCTAAAACTCAAAGGTCTACTTCTAGGGGCCCTGGTGGCAGAGTGGTTAAATGCCTGTACTGCCAGCCACTCACTTAAAACCACATGGTGGTGAGTTCAATACCAGAAAAAGGGCTCAAGCTTGACTCAGGCTTGCATCCTTCTGAGGTCGCTAAAATGAATACCCAGATTGTTGGGAGCAATTACAGTTGTAAACCGCTTAGACACTGTTAGTTCAGTATGAAGCAGTATATAAATGAAGCTGTTTGGTTGTTTTTTTGTTGTTGTTGTTGTTTGTTTTTTTTTGTTTTTGCAAATCCAGAAATTTCTGGCAACTGAATAGCCCCTGAAGAAGACCAATTGGTGATAAGGCTGAAATAGGTTGTTGTTTTTAAGAAATAAAAGTTTTTCACCATCGTATAGCACATGGGACTTTGTCCCCTTTCATTCTTCCACTATGAATATGTGCTTTTCAGTTTTGTTTTGTTTTGTTTTTGTCCATTCCAAGTTAGGGGCAGAACCTACAAAACTGGCTAACCAGAGTTCTCCCAGATTTCCAACAGTAATGACGGATATCGATGCTGAAAATCC
>NC_056524.1:17392711-17392823 GCF_019175285.1 Sceloporus undulatus
TGTGTGTGTGTGTGTGTTTATAATTCCAGTAGAAAACTAGTATCTATCTATCTATCTATCTATCTATCTATCTATCTATCTAGTTTTCTACTGGAATGGCACACACAGAGAT
>NC_056524.1:17392833-17399774 GCF_019175285.1 Sceloporus undulatus
GATAGATAGATAGATAGATAGATAGATAGATAGATAGATAGATAGATAGATAGATACTAATTTTCTACTGGAATGATATACATACATACATACTGATGTGTATATCACTCCAGTAGAAAACATGTGTCTTTTTTTTAAGTGTTCCAGCTAAAGGATTTCAAACTGTTACAAAGCATGAAGTGACGGCAAAAGAATGAAATGATTTATTAGAATCATTTTAGCAGAAAAATCACACTGTGTTACTTCTATCATGTGATCCAGCCACCAAAGGTGCTCATTACCCGATACAGCCTTCTTAAACATATATTTCTCTCTAACCTTCCCTTTGCACAAATCCATTTATAGTAGTGATTTTATTAGGAGCAAAATTTTCCTAGCATGAATTCCCATCTTGACTCAAGACGCTTCAAGGGCCAAGGTCTGAATGGCACCCCTGTAATTTAATTTTATTTTATTCTGAGTGGGAAGAAAAAGAGGAGTGGGCTGGAGAAAATGAGTATTTTATTTTCACAGTAGTGAAAATACCTGGCTCTTTTCAATCTGGTTCTGTTTTCTTTGTGTTTTTAATGCTCAAGCAATTTGAAACTACCAAAGGGTTCAAGAGCTGAAAAAAGAAGGCAAGCTATATGTGGTACCGAGATGTCGGAATATTTGACCTCCAAGGTGGATCTTTGTCTGCTGAGCTGCCTTCCCCATCCGAACCTTGTTATTTGAAGCGTTTTGCTAAAAAAGCACTGTTGGGAATGAAACGGTGGGAAATAACTGTAATGGAGTTGTTTTTCAGAACTGGGTGGTAGAGGTAGCAAGGAAGTATGAGTGTGTTTGTGGAAGAGGTTATGCACAGGTTCAAAATCTCTTCTTTAGGTAAATGGGTGCCCAAGTATTGGTATTATTTCAATAGCACTTAAGCTAAGCACTGCTGTGTTGCTGTTTTTTTAAGTGAAGGAGAATAAAGGCTGCTGTGTTTTGTTTTGTTTTGCTTTTTTAAGAGAGGGGAATAAAGCCACCAGCCACAGGCATAGTAAGTTTAACATCAGCATGACCCAAGAAGGAAATATAGGATGGATGGAAAGGTAAATTAATCCTCATCCACTTGTGTGGGACAATTTAGTCCTTTCTTATCGCTCCAGATTTCATACCGACGTCATGCATTTTACCACGTTGTCACTTGAGGAGTTTCAAGCAGTGTCCCTAACTTTCAACCAACTGCCACGTACAGACAGACAGTCAAAACTGTCCTCCAACATATTTATTGCTTTTTGCCCAAAGAGTTCATTTTTAATCTTAGCTAATGTGGGCCAAAATGTAGCACCGAGGAGGTGAAGTGTAATTTTATGCTTGCCAAGTGATGTAACAGTTGTCCATTGCCACCTTGTGAGCTAACATTGGACATCTAAATGTGAATTGTGTATTAATTTTCATGTGCATTGCATATCCAGGCACCTTCCATTTTTCAATGAACCATGATGTAGAGAAACAAGTGACTTATCTAGTTGCCCCATTGAAAAGGAAGATGGGATTGGAGTTTTCAGAATATTTTGGAATTAAAAGATGTGTAAATCTAAAGCTGAGAACCAGTGTAATGTAGTGGTCTGACTGTTGGACTAAGACTAGAGATCAGGGTTCGATTCCTTGTTTGGCCATGGAAACCCAAGGGTTGATCTTGAGTGAGTCATACACTCTCAGCCCCAGGAAACCTCATGATAGGATCACCTTAGAGCTGGCACAGTCACAAACCACTTGAAAATGCACAACAACAGGTGGCAGCTGGGATGCAGTCACCTGACAGCATTGGCAGCATTTTTCATGCGATAATTCCCGGGTGCATCCCATAAACAACTATATTCTGGCAGGGGTAGGTCACTTTTTTTTCATGTGATAATCTCCTTAGAAGAAAGAGGAGTAAAGATAGGAGGAAGGAACGGCCATATCTAAGCTATGTGGATGACACCATACTACTAGTGGAAAACATTATCGACTTGCAACAATTACTAAGTAAAGTCAAGGAAGAAAGTGTACGTAAAGTCAGGCTTGTTGTTGAACATCAAGAAAAAAATAATGACCACAGGGGGTCTACATAAATTCAACCTAGGCAAGGAGGAAATTGAAATAGTTAAAAAAAATCCCATTCCTTGAATCAAGCATTGATCAGAAAGAAGAGCGCAGTCAAGGAATTAGAAGAAGACTAGGGATGGGAAGGGCAGCGATGAAAGAACTAGACAAGATTCTAAAGAGTAAAGCACAACTGAGCACTAAAGTCAGAAAAGTTAGGATTGTCCATTCCATTGTATTCCCCATCACCATGTATGGATCTGAGAGCTGGACAGTGAAGAAAGCAGATAAAAAGAAAATCAACTCATTTTGAGATGTGGTGAGGATACCATGGACAGCCCAAAAGACAAACCAATAGGTCCTTGAACAGATCAAGCCTGAACTCTCTCTGGAAGCCCAGATGATCAAACTGAGTCTGTCCTACTTCACCACATCATGACAAGGCATGAATCACTGAAAAAGCCAATAATACTAGGAAATGTGGAAGGCAGCAGAAAAAGAGGAAGACTGCATGCCAGATGGATAGACTCAATCAAGGAGATCGCAGGCCTGAATCTACAAGACCTAAGCAGAGCAGTGGCAGACAGTAGGTCTTGGAGATGTCTCATCCCCAGGGTCGCCATGAGTTGAGGTTGATTTGAGGGCAGCTAACAACAACAACAAATTCCAATCCTATGTGAGTCCACTGGGAATGAAGCCCTAGTTCTGAACACCCAGCAAGTTTAAGTCATGATTCATTTATACAGTGGACCCTTGTTATCTGCTGGGGTTTGGTTCCAGGAACCCCTGTGAATAACAAAATCTGTGTATGCTCAAGTCCCATTTAAATACAGTGGCAGAGCAAAATGGTGTCACTTATATAAAATGGAAAACTCAAGGTTTGATACTTGAAATTTATACTTTTTTGGAATATTTTCAAGCTGTGGATGCTTGAATCCATATATAAAAAATCCGCGTATAAGGAGGGCCAACTGTAAAAGTGCTACACTTCCATGAAAGTGGATTCAAGGAGGACCAAAGTTTCTTTGGGTTAGTGGTTCAGTCAAAGCAAAGCAAAACACAGAAGTGTTTAGGGAGTAGGAATAAAAATACAGACCTTAAATATTTCACAAATGAAAACCAGAACAGGTGTGGCCAAGCAACATCAGCATGTGGTCAAGGTAGCAAATGTTGCTAATGAGAAAGTGCACACAACCTAGGAGAGGCTGTCGCAGGCTGTTTTGCTGGAGCCTACTGGGAAGGGCAAGATTTTGGGGCATTGTATTTTATTATATTTTAATGTTTTTAATATTCTTGTAAGCTGCCTCAATCTCATTGGAGAGGCTCGCGAGGGAAGAAGGTTCCAGGAGTGAGGGGCAGCGAGTGAAAAGGGGTGAATCCGGGATGGGGCAGGGCAGAGGAAATCCTGGGTATGAAGGGTATGAAAACTATTCAGAACTTTAAAGGACTCTCTAGGGAAGAAGCAAATAGCAAAATAAAATGGGACAGGAGAGAAGAATCTTGCTTGCCACCCTGAATTTATAAGGTTGCGTTATATTAATTTCATGGGGCGAGGTGGGTAAGAAAATTATTATTATTATTATTATTATTATTATTATTATTTTACAATTAGCGACTGGGAACTTCTGGTTTACAATCCATGAAGATTTCCCTTTCTGCTGTGGTCTCTGGATAGTCCATCATGTATGAGTGACCATGGGGAGAGGGTAAGAAAGAGATGGTGCTAATTCACCCTCCAAATCCTAAACTGATTTATTTTAATATTTTTATATATGCAGACAAATGCATAGAGTACTCCTACTGAAAATCAGATAGCCAGATTTGTTCTGAAGGAGAGCATCCCTAGGCTAAAAGGCAGCTCAGATGAAAGCCGCTCGCTCTGCTTCAATAATGCAGCTCTTGCAAATTTTACAAGATTTGGACACCCAACAAATACAGGAATAACACAATCCCAGTGGGATACAATTCTGCCAGTACAAGAGCTTAGTTCTAGCATGGCTTTTATATTTCTATGCTTCTTTGCAATAGCCACTAGGCTTTCCTTTCTGTATTCTACTTCGTACAATCAGGAAACAGCAGGAGACAAGCGTATATTATTCTAACTGCTGTATTTATTGATTCTCACAGCAGCCAGGGGTGTCTGTTTTGAGATCCATCCCTCCCCAATTCCAACTTTGATTTTTTAAAATAAAATTATTTATCCCATGTGGGAATACAAAGCAAAATGAGCAGTCATTGTTCAAAATGAGCAGCGCATTTGTTTTGTAAGCAACTAACCTTGTCCCACATGGGTTTTAACCAGTGATTTCTCTCATAATGACTGCCAAGAGATCCAGAGTGGTGTAATGGTCTGAGTGTTGGGTTATGACTCTGTACGTCAGGGTTTGATTCTTCACTCTGTCATGTAACCCACTGTCATGTAATCCACTGAAGATGCCAGCCACAGATGCTGGCAAAACATCAGGAATAAACTCTTCTAGAACATGGCCATATAGCCCCCCAAAACACCCAAGAAACCACTGGGTAACCCTGGGCACGTCACATGTGCTTAACCTCACTGGAAGGTCATGGCAGACATGACCTCTGAACCAATCCTGTTAAGAAAACTCTACAATAGTTTCACCTTAGGCTTGCCATAAGTTGGAAATGTCTTGAAGGTATACAACAATACAACAAAAACAACAACAATGAAATGGCTGGCATACATTCTCTGCAGAAGGAATTTCTGAATTCATTTTAAAACCATTGTTATGGGCTTTTCAGGTTGCTCTCTTCCCTATAATAATAATAAAAAAGAGCTCTCTCCAAGACTGATGAGGGCGAGGTGTTGGGCGAGTTCTGGAACCTGGAACCTCATGGAGCTCCCCTTAGGAAGGAGGTATTGTGGTGGACCCTGAATCAGCCCAGGAATGGATTAATTGACAAACAAATTTTAATATTGATCAAAGGGGCCCCTAGTAACACCAGAGCATGTTGTTAGCAAGACGAACAACTTTATTGACTAATTCATGTTTCAAAAAATGGCTCCTCCTGCAGTAAAATTGGTGCAGCCTCTCCCTGCCCCAAAACATGATGAAAATGTACCATATTCGTGCTAGTCGACAGTTCAGAGGAGGCCACGAAAAAAGCCTTGGAAGGCCACTTGCAGGCTGCATTTTGCCCAACCTTGGCCTATGAAAAGTTGCAGTCCTACCTTTTGAGCTTTTTTGTTATTGTTGTGTGCCTCCAAGTTGTTGCTACGCAACACAATAACAAAAACTGGTGGGGCAGTGGTTAAATGCGGTACTGCAGCCACAAGGTTGTGAGTTTGATCCCACAGGGTTTCAAAGTTGACTCAGCCTTCCATCCTTTCGTAGGTTGGTAAAGTACCCAGCTTGTTGGGGGCAATTGGTTTACAGATTGTAAACTGCCTAGAGCGTGCTGAATTCACTATGAAATGGTATAGAAATGTAAATACAATAGCTAAGGTGAACCTATCATGGGGTTTTCTGGGGCTGAGTGTTTGTGATTTGCCCAAGGTCACCCAGTGGGTTTCCATGGCCAAGCAGGGAAATTAAACCCTGATCTCCAGAGTTATAGCCCAACACTCAAACCATTATGGCACACTGGCTTTGAACATAGCAGGATCTATTTCTGAGTAAGCATACATAGGACTGCATTGCACAATTCATACCTGAGACATCAACCTTTGGTATTTTTGGATCATAGAGTCACAGTAAATCAAAATCACTAGCACTCTCCTTGGATGGAAGAGATACATATTTGAACAGCATAAACTGCTGCTGAAGTACCTCTGTAATCAACTTTCTGTTTAATTCAGTTCTGATTAATATATTTATGCTCCTCCAGGCTGTGTACTAATGACTATGTTTGGGGAGCAGGAATACATCCAGTACTGGGGTATTCTGCTCCTTGATACTAACCGACAGGCAGCCTGCCCTGACAGGGAGGTCAATCCAGCTTGTTGTTTTTGCTGCAGCAAAGTGCTTCTCCAGGAAACGGTGCCTTAGAGGAGGAACCTCAACAGTAATTGCTTGCTAGACATGCAGGAAAACAGAACTTTGGGACATGGCAGGCTTTTTCCAGAATACTAAAAGTCTCTGCAACAACTCTCCACTGGAAAGGCACCAGTAGAGATAAATCTGTATATCCATTGATTAAAGAGTCTATCAAAACTGACAGTCCTGTTCGATGGAGTAGTTCTGCTTCTTTCAAGGATGCTGCTCGTTAGGGTTGTCAGATAAGGATTTTCCCTGGCCCTGAGGTTTCCGACCCACAACCTGAGACCTAGAGACTGCCTCCGGTGAGGCCATTATGCATTAAGGACCAGCCAGAGTTGCTCACAACTTGTCATTCAAACACACACACGCATATACAGAGAACATATTTTCCTGTTTGGAAGTTTAGAAACCTTAGCTGAAGAGGTTGTTTCCTGAGGGTAAAATGAGGAGGTTATTCCCTCTCACTCAATTTAGGGAGTTGGAATACAGAACACTTAATCTAGGCTACTTGCTTCAAACCAAAAGGTGCATGCAGAGTGGAGGGTGAGCCCTGGTGCTACTAAGCCAACTAAGAGTGCATCTACATTGTTGGAATACTACAGTTTGACATTACTTTAATGACCATGGCACCATACTACAAAATCCTGGGGTTTGTGAGGCATTAGTACACTAGAGCAGAGAAGGCTAAAGGCTGTGTCAAACTACCAATCCCAGGATTTCACAGGATGAAACTACAGTACTTAAAGTGGTGTCAAACTGTATTGTTTTGGCAGTGCAAAATCACCCTAAGTAAATATGGAGACTCTCTGGAGAGTTTTTGCAAGTTGCAGCAACAAATAGCCCTTTCAAATTGCTTCAGGCTGCTAGTTTAATAGCTGAGTTGGAGAT
>NC_056524.1:17399799-17418356 GCF_019175285.1 Sceloporus undulatus
TTGCAGTCTTTTTTATTTGACTGGAGCTGAGGCCACCAAAACTAGAGAATATGCACCTTGGTCTCCTGCCTGAGATGACCTCTAGAAAACTGGGGACTCAGGGCCAGAGTAGTTAAAGTGCAATCCTAGTGCTTTGATAATAATTAAAAAATTATATAAAATAAACTAAATAAAATAAAAAATAATTAAAAAAATAAAATCCTAAGGAAAAGGTTCTTGGCCGATAGCAGAGGCTTCCTTGCTGTACGCGCCCTGACCTGCCTGAACTTGGACCCTTGCCTCCCTGCTCACGATCTACTATATATCTATATTCGTATTATCTTTAGCAACAACATCGCCACATTTTTATAAAATGATTATATTTATAAATATAAAGTAATAAATTATAAAATAAATGGATGCATTTATAAAATAAATTATAAAATTATAAATTAAGGGTCACCGCCTTCCTCTCTCCTCCAGGGGAAGTAAATATTTTGACTGATTGTCAGAATAGATCTGTGTATTGAAACTGCCAGCCCCTTTGCTTCTTCATGGGCTCTGTTTTATGCGCTGAGCTATCTTAAGCTTCAAGAGCTGACTTGAAGAGCATGCTGTAATGTGAACATGGCATCATAACTGGAGCTGTTGATGGAACGTATTTTGAACTTGATATTTGCATTGGGTAAATACAAATCTGAATTTCTATGAAAGAAACATGTGATTCAAGAACAGATCATCCACAAATCAGAGATTGGGAAGTTACTTTTTATAAAGTAATCCTTTATTTATTTATTTAGAGCATTTATGCCCCATCTTTCATCCAATAAAGCTCCCTGGACAGCTTGCAAATAATCAATTGGACAGTTCCCTACCCTCAGGATTACAATCTAAACAAAACAGGACACACAAGGAAAAGGAGATGGCAGTCTCAGGAGGGGATTAAGTCCAGCCAATGTTGCCTGCTCTTCCTTCCCTCATAGGACACAGCAATGGCTATTGGAACATGGAGGCAAGGCCACTCACTAGCCACTTGTATTATGTACAAAACTTATTTGTTGTTGTTGTACGTCTTCAAGTCCTTTCCAACTTATGGTGACTCTAAGGCAAACCTATTACAAACTCTAAAATTGGCCAGTATTCTGTATCAGCTATTTTGCTGAGTACACATAACAAAGTAACCTCCCCCTGGCCTGACCTCCCCATGCTCATTGGCAGAATGGACCTTCTTCTCCTTGTGCAGTTGATGCCCACTAAAGTGCGTTGGGAGAAGAATTAGACTTGTGGCAATAGTACTACAATTGTGACTAACTAGCAGTCATGAATACAGACCAGTTACCTAGATTAACTCAACTGTTCCATATTTAGGATTGCAACTTAGTCATGATTGTGACACTGTTGCCATGATTGTAACTCCCCCCCCCCAGTCCACTTTATGGGTATTAGCTGCATGGGAAGGAGGAGATCCATTTTGCTGGCAATGGGAGAACAGGGGATTGGTGTTTCCACTGGATTGTGTGGGTAGGTGGGCCCAAGTCTCCCTCCACAATCTGTTGGAAACAGCGACCATCTGTGCTACAGAATAGATCTCCTCCTTAGCTACTTGTTGATACAGAATACAACTCATTATTGTTGAAGACTACAGGAAAAATAGTACAGTGGGTATCCACTTGGTATGTGCTGGGGTTTAGTTCTAGGTCCCCCTGTGGAAACCAAAATACATGGATGCTCAAGTTCCATTATATTCAATGGCATTGTAAAATGGTGTCCCTTATATCAAACAGCAAAATCTAGGTTTGCTTTTGGGGATTTGTATATTCATGGAATATTTTCAAGTCATGGATAGTTGAACCCATGGATAAAGAACCCATAGATATGAATGGATGGCTGTATCCTATTATATTGTCCCTTGCTTGTTTCTTGATTTTTCACTACTTTTTCATCACCTTAAGGAGGGGGAATGAAACTGATAAGAATGGCATAAAGGGAAACACTTCCACTTGACATGTTTCTCAAAATGTCCTTAAAACAAAACCAAAAGAAAACTAGTACTGTACTGTAAATGTTATTTGTTGCAACCACAAATAATTTTTTTACATTCCTCCTATTTGTGACATTGCTTTTAAAATGTAACTTTGTCATGACCTTATTCCCTCCCAAAGTAGCTTGTTAGAGATAACTTTTACTTGCACTTTGCTTCTTCTGAGCTCTGCTACAAATTATGATGTCTGAACATGACAACAAACATGTGCTTCATGTACAGTTTTAGACACATACCAGGAATGCTAGGAATCAAGTTGATTGTGACAATGCTGTCTTTTGACTTCGTGAATTGTGGAAGGCACCAACCTTTTTACGACAAGATACGGTTATATTACCAAACATCAAGCAGAAGCAAACGAACCAAAACCAAGCAATTGCTGCTAGCGTATTTTTGACTCTAGGGCATATTTTATTTTATTGTGAATGTAAACCATCCTTTTTCTATTTTAATTTGCTTTCTGTTTCCATGGCAATTATGCCAAGAAATAGAAGGGCAAAAAGGATATCTTTTGGATAGTAAAAATAGAGAACATGTGGTGGGCTTTTGTAAAGGGGGTTGTAATTGGCAATATCCAGATGCCATGCTAATGTGTTTGTGCTATTTATGTTCATGTTTCTTTTTGGTAATGTTTGCCCAATGGAAAGCAAAACCAAATGAACACAAGTACCTTTACCTGTGTTTGATCCAGATTGTGGCTGCTTAGAATTTTAAACATATACCCAACAAGAAAAACCCAGCATAAGATTGCAACTGGCTTTTCAGAAAGCTTCTTCTTACACAATGAATTTAGTTAACAACATTTTCAGGACAGGCAAGGCAAAGTGCTTCTTAATATCTAACAAAAGTTTATTGATGGATTTCAGTGACACAAGATGTGATGGTACATTTTAAAAAGGAAGTAAGTCTGGGTAGCTTTTGGGAGAGGGGATAGGCCTGTCGGTGCTCACTAGCCCTGACTGTTAAATCAAACATCAGTTGTGTAAGGAGCTGTTTATTTCTCACCATCTGGAGCTGGGGACATAAAGAGAGAGCTATTACCTCCAATTTGTGAACTTTCTGGAGTACTGGAGACTGAATGCTAGATTAAATGGTCCCTTGTGGGGGGTTTTCCTGTTACTATTCAACCTTTAAGGAAGCAATGTGGTTTGAGTGTTAGACTATGACTCTGGAGAACAGGGTTCAAATCTCCACTCAGCCATGGAAACCTACTAGGTGACCTTGGGCAAGTCACACTCTCTCAGCTTCTGAGAAAAGCAAAGCAAACAGCCTCTGAACAAATCTTGCCAAGAAAGCTGAGTTACAGTGTCACTTAGTGTTGCCATAAATTAGAAATAATTTGAAGTCACACAACAGGAGGATGGTGGATTCTTCTCCTTACAGTCACAAAATTCAGACATATGTGAAAATGTACAAACCTAGGATGATTCTAACATTATAACCAACCAGCAGAGACAAGATATTATGGGGAAAGCAATATCTCTGGCCTTCATTACATCCACACACAGAAAACACAACAGACCCATTTTCTTCATGTGAAAAGAAAGCTTCCTTCCGTTGTTTAGGTTGCACCCACCTTTTTCAGCTTCCTGACAGTAAGATGGTTCTCCGGTAACTGTAAATAAACATAAAGATGAGGACTAATGTAAGGATGAGGGAAAGTCCTTGAAAAGCAGACAACAAGACAATAATTGAACTGCTACTCACTGGCAACAGAAATCAACCTAAACAAATTAAATCTGCCAGTGCAATACATGGCTCTCATAATTTACAACCACTTCCTGATTTTTTTCACAGACTGCAGAAATAATCCAGTTTGAGTCCACTTTAACTGCCCTGGCTCAGTGCTAGGGAATCCTGGGAAATGTAGTTTATTGTGGCACCAGTTCTCTCTGATAGAGGCTAAATGTCTTACAAAAGTATGGTTCCCAGGATTCCCTAGCATTGAGCCAGGGCAGTTAAAGTGGTCTCAAACTGGATTATTTCTGCAGTCTGTTTTGGACCTCAGTCTCAATGTTTACTTGTTTGCTAAATGGTTCCCAATTTTTTATTTCTTCAGAACTACCTCCAAAGTCATTCCAACAGACAAAATATTGTAAGATCCATCCATTCAACCAAGTATCTTTAAAATATGTAAAAACACAATTGCTTACAGTAGAACTGCTTATAAAACATACTGGAAAGACTGACAAGCTAGATCTGAATGCTTGTGATTCACCAAGCTGTGTACGTCTCAGCAACCACGCATAGTAGCCAAACAGAATCGCAATAAGGCTAGGGATATGGGGAATATTAAGAAAAAGATCTTGTTCTCAACTAGACCAGTAACCTCCAGACCCTGCGAGACTTCTTACCAGTACAAGATCCTGGCAAAGAGTGCTTTTTAAAAATTTCTTGGTGAAGCAAAGCATGCATACACAACAAACCATAATGATGAAAAAAACTAGACAGTGGCTGACTAATGGGAAAGCTGGGTCGAAAATATGGCAGTTTTGCATAATTATCACCAACATTGTAGTTTTTGTGAAATTGCACTCTTGTACAATTTGTACAAACAGTTCTTGAAAATGTAAGCACACTTGCCATAAAGACCAGAAGTACTTTACCTCCTTGCTGGTAAAACTATGTGGTTTCTCATTCTCAAGTGCAGGAATGAGAAAAGGAAGGATTTATATCCCTAAAAAATACAGAAGCTGTCAAGTATCTGGTAGGCTGTGAAAAGGATAAAATACTGAGGGATTGGTGGCATGATGGCAATCTTGGAAGTGCCATTGGTTTGGTGAGTTAAATGTTAGCAGGCCTGCTCTAAGAAAAAAAAGTTTCTGGCATTTTACTGAGAGTGGGATGCATATCCCCAGCTGTCCCAGTTTGGTACTGAGACTGTTGCCCCACTTTCTCAATTGCTTTTAAAATATCCTGGTTTCTTTCCTCTCCACTACTTTCCTCCTTCATCTTTGACTTACTTCAGTTGTTGCAAACATAGTTCAGAGTGCAAAAGTAGCTTGCATTCAATTAACTCAGCGGTAGGGAAAGAAGGGAGAGTCTTGCTCTTCTCAGTTGGCTTATTTCCCCCCCCCCCATTTTTTCCAGAATTCCTAATCTAAATTCCAGGATTTTTGTGCTTAAAACAGTAGTTTGTGTATTCTTCCTCATCAATAATTTTTACTGTCTTGTTGCCTGACCACACCCTTTTGACCACACCTTGATGTCATTTGGCTACATGTGTCCTGGCTTTCCTCTATGAAGTGTTGGAGGTATGCAGATGCACTATTGTCTAATCTTGCTAGGTTACATATTTCATCATTTTAGATATGCTACTAACACTGTCCTCCTACACAGAGGTGATTCTTGGTAGGGCATTTCTGGGTGATTTCAAAGAGTGGGTAATTTCATATACACATAGAGCTTGTCTGCACTAGTGAAAAACACCATACTCACCCCAAAGCTGGTGCTGGCAATGCTGACAGTATGGCTGCTTCCAGAGAGGAGCCATGTTTTTCTGCCCTTAACCCAACATTTCTCTGAACTAAACAAAGTTGGGAGAAATCTCAGTGTTTCCTGGAAACCCTGGGGTGACCTTAGATTCTTTTGGTGTGTGGACAGCTGGATTAGGTCCAATTTGGCCTGACTCAGTTGTCCACATAGAATCACAGAGTTGGAAGAGACCAGAAGGGCAATCCAGTCCAACCCCATTCTGCCATGCAGGAAATCACAGTCAAACCATCCCTGACAGATAGCCATCCAGCCTCTGTTTAAAGACCTCCAAGGAAGGAGATTGCATCACACTCTGAGGAATTGTGTTTCACTGTCGAACAGCTCTTACTGGCAAGAAGTTACTCCTACTGTTGAGATGGAATCTCTTTTCCTGTAGCTTGCATCCATTGTTCTGTGTCTGATTCTCTGGAGCAGCAGAAAACAAGCTTGCACCATTCTCAGTGTGACATCCTTTCGAATACTTAAACAGGGCTATATCACCCCTTAACTGTCTCTTCTCCAGGCTAAACATCCCCAGCTCCGTAAGTCTTTCCTCATGACGAGCCACACCATCACTGAGTAGTGCAGAGAAAGTGGATGGCCTATTATTTATTTATTTATTTATTTATTTAGGACTGCCACTGCTGCTTCTTTGTGGGTAGGAGCTCCGTATAAAGCTGGCCTGGTGCACCATGCTTCTGCACAGAACAGGACACAAACAGCTACCCAGATTCCTTGTTGATCACATGTCCATGTACCTGTTCTGTCCTCAACAAAAGCACACTGGGTAGGCTTTATATGGAGCTCCTACCCTTAAGAAAGGAAGCAGCAACAGCCACTCCAAAAACAGGACAGGCTCACAGGTCCAATAGGGTGTCAGCCCAGCTGGCCTCTGCACACAAAGACACAATGTTATACTGAATTTGACCCATGCATGTGGTTGCTACCATGGTTGGTCAGGGGCATGATGCTTTATAGTGGCCAATGTAGATGTACTCATAGTGAGATACAGTTGGCCCTTCTTATACACGGAGTTTTTATACATAGATTTAGGCATCCATGGTTTGAAAATGTTCAAAAAAGTATAAATTTCAAATATCAAACCTTGATTTTCCAGTTTTTATAAGGGACACCATTTTGTTTTGTCATTATATTTAATGGGACTTGGGCATCCACGGATTTTGTTATCCACGGGGGATCTTGGAACCAAACCGCAGCATATAACAAGGGTCCGTCCACTGTACTTCAACTCATCCCTTCAAAAATGTGTCAAAATATCTTATTTAAATTATCTCCCCTATGTACTAATCTATATGATACGCAGTGTTCTTCAGTGAAAGTGCATTCAGACCCAAGATTAGTCAAGTGCTTTGGTTGGTTGCATAATGAACTCAAGAGAAGGAATCTAAGGAAAGCACTTAGCTTGGTAGTAGAGACATTTTTCATGCAGATGGTCTCAGATTAAATTTGCACCTAAAACATTGCAGATGCTGTGGGATTGGTCTTCATGTGTTTGTATAATTAAAGTGTAATCATGTTGGATTTTTTTTGGACAACGTTTTTCTCAAAAGAACTTTGATATCTTGTGTTTGGATATGAATATAATGTGAATTTGAAAGTTGGACTCAACTGATTTTCAAAGCTGCATTTTCTCATCAGCCCCAAATGAAGTGTCATGAAGAGTTTTATAAAACCATGTTAAATGGACAATTTGTAACAGAATCTTTATTTTGTTAACAATATGTCCTTGCACTGATCGGTAGCTATCAGCTTATCAACCTTTTCATTGATCTTTTAGACCTGTGGAGAGTGAAAGTGAATGGGCAACACAGTCTGCTACTTATGAACGCTGCAGAACACAAATTCCTACCTGGCATGGCCAAGGCAGTATTTTCAACAGTGAGAGCAGTTGCACTTTGCCTCCTCAAAGACCAAGCGGAGGGCGTGAACACATTGCAGATGGTAGATCTCCAACACCACCAGATGCATATCTAGAACACTACGGCACCTACTTTCCTGAAGAAATTAAGTCTGATATGTTACTGAAACATATCTATGTTGCAGAAGCAAGTCAGATGGTAAGGGTTGGGCTAGGGAACATTTAATATAACATACTTATTTCTAGCCAGAAGGTAGATCGAGAGCAGAGTGGAGGGTGAGCCCTGGCACCGCAATGACTAGGAAGGAAGAAGGAAGCTAAATAAGTAAATACATAGGTCATCTCCTGCAGAGTCTGTAAGTTGTAGCAGTTGAAGCTATTAAGCCTTGCCAATTGTAGCAACCTGCTGCTTTGCAAGGTGAACTGGAGATTTGCAGTTGTCCCTTTCCTCTTGCCCAGAAATGATTCCACTAAAACTGGATAATTTTCAGCAGTTTATGTGTTTATATGTAATTTTGTAAACCGCTTTGATCTTTTTGTAAAGGTGGTATATAAATAAATTTATTATTATTATTACCCTTGTCTCCCACCTGGAGATGACCCACAAAAACAAGAGACTCAGTATAAGGCTCTGAGATCTGGCAGTTTAAAAATTATGTCATGCTTCTGTCATTTTAAACCCTGATGTACCAGCACTTTCTGTATTATGGAGACTGGCATTATGGATCCACCCAAGCATTATTGCTGTACTCTTGTTTCTTCAAAGTCAAGAGCAGTAATATTAATAAACCAGGACAGACCTTGCTGCACTGCAATGGGATATATTTCAGCTGGGTGGCTAATGCAGCAGAACAGATTGCAGGCATAAGTAAAAGAGCAGAATATTGTACAGTGACTAATAAGAAACGTTGGTTAATTATATCTGTCCTAATTGTGTCGATTCTTTGTGTGTTGTTCAGTCTTCCCCAGAGACCCTGTTTCCTGCAACCGCAACAGAGAAGTTCCTACAAGAGGAAGACAAACGAGCTAAAGACTTTGAACTGGTTTTAAACTCTCACATTGAAGAACTGCAAAGGCAGTCAGAGAATACCCTAAAGAAATACACCGGTCTCAAGCAAAGCCGACACAGATGAGCCTGAAAAAGAAAGTTAAAATGTAATAACAATCCCAGCGTCAATCACCAGCTACTGTTTGTATAAAAAAGGAAAAAAAAAAAAGATTTGCCCTTATGCAATGACGTGTTTGTAATGTGAGATTTTCTATCTAGTTTGGCAGAGGAATTCACTTCGACATAAATTAGGAATTTTGTGTATTAAAGAGGTCTAAAAAAATCTCAAAATTAAATATGAAAACTTGAAAACTTTAAATGCATAGCGGATGTCCATATATCATATGCTTCTTTAAAATGCACACTGTTCACACAAACAAAAACAACCTTCAGCAGTGGACATTACTAAGGACATTACCGCACCAAGGTGCTCTAGCACTGCATTTGTCCAATTTCTTTAATGTGATTACAATGGTAGCAATAATGCTATGAAAACAATTACCTGTATTTCTATATTAGCTTTTTATAGCACCATAGTCCTTGCTTTGTGCTGGACGTTTCTGGTCTCAGTTTTCTGCACGCTGTACATTACCACACACACACACAACCTGTTTTGCACATGCAGTGGGTTTTGTTGTTTTCTTTTGCTTTGCTTTGCTTTCCTTCTGAAATCTTACCATGACGAGATCAGGCCAGTAATGAGATTCTTTGGGCAATTTATTTCTGGTGATTCAGGATTCTTGAGTTCCATGTTGTTGTTTTAAGATTTAGAATCACTGATTCTGTAGATAGCAATGTGCTCTTTTATCCAGCATGAATGGATCCTGTGAAAACCATCTTCACTAAACAGGAAGCTGTTTACATTGTTATGTTACAGAAGCAGGGAGAATGGTTCGTGACATGCCCACTCACACAGTGTCAGCCTCTCAATCTCACCACTGTAACACTAAAGCAATTCACACTTTCACAATTGTGTACATGTAGCAGTATTGGTGGTCATTGACAGCTTTCTCTAGTTAATGTGGAATTGATCAATAATACCGATGGGACAACTGGTCAGCAATGAATGAGTGCCAACATCGTGTAAAAGGGGAGGAGTCACGTCGTAATTCTACTCCCGTTCCATCACTATTGCCTCATGTGGCAATGTCCTAAAAGAAAACAAGGTCAAGCAAGTCCCAGACTTATCTGTTGTCATTGTGGAATTTTGTGGCTGAAATTCTGCATCATGGTTACATGGCATAAATCTGTGCCCACAGAGTTATATGGTAGCTGTACTACACCACTCTTCTTGTGAATGACAGGTCTGCAACCCATCAGTGCACTTCCTTATTGCCCCCTTGGGCAAAAGGGAATGTGAAATTGCAGTCAAATGGTAATGGAGCTTCAGTGCAGGCAGTCTCTATAAGCCCAATGAGTGGGATCAGTAGAAGGCAAAGGCAAGTAATTACTCACTGGTCATGTATGGGCAACCATGGAAGTCCACTTGCACAACTGTGAACTGGATTCAGCCACTGCAATGGCCAAGAAAGTCCAGTTGCATGTGTAAAGGAACCTATATGTACATAAGGAAAGGCTGAAGGAGCATGTTCAGCTTGGTGAAGAGAAGGCTGAGAGGTGACATGATTGCCCTCTAAATATCTCAAGGGTTATCACAGAAGAGGGGGCAGATTCATTTTCAGCTGTCTCAGAGGGTAGAGCCAGGTCTAATTGTTTTAAGTTACAGGCAGTAGATTTTTATTGAACATTAGAAGGACCTTCTTGATGGAGTGTTTTGGTAATTGAACCAATTGCTTAGAGGGGTGGTGAGGGTGTTCTTCTCTGGATGTCTTCAAAAAGAGGCTGGACAGCCACCTGTTGGGGATGCTCTAGTCTAGTTGGAGATCCTGCATTGAGTGGGGAGTTGGACTCAGTGGCCACATGGGGCTCCTTCCAGCTCTGTGGTTCTATGATTCTTTATGATGCTAACAGGATTTCAGCCCCTATATCTTTTTGTATACCACAATGACAACATACTGAGAGCAAACACAACCTATGTCAATCCATTCAGGTCTCTATGGTGTTGTTTGTCAGCACCACTTAAACCTCTAAACAGGTTGGGCTGAGAATTGGACCTTCCAATAGCAGAGTAGGAACTTGATTCTGGGTTTTTCACATCCAGTCTTCACATTCCCACACTCTGACACAGTCTCTGCTTCTGGGCCAATCAAGTCATCACATCAAATGCACTTTTCTTTCTAAAAGGCATTTGTATTTTTTGCAAATAAGAACAGGGGCTAATAACTGCAGGTGGGGAAAAGGAGAGTTTAACCTTTTCCTCCCTTTGCAGCTATCCTAAGGAAAACAACAGTCTGCATCAGACTCCACTACTGGCTCAATGGATTGATTTTGTAAGAAGCACAGTTAGTTAGTTAGTTAGTTTGTTACTCACTCACTTACTTAATTACATTTATTGGGTTTATATTCCCCTTTTTGTGACAAGACAGCTTAAAGTCAATTTGAATTAAAAGGTTTAAAAAGAAAGAAATCAGAATTCAGCTGAAGCGAGGGTGAGAACTTTGCTCCTGAAGTAAGACAAATTAAATTATCCTAGAATTTCCCCAAATTTATAGCATTGCAAAGAGCGAGCGAGACACTGAAAATTATTCACACTCAGAACTCTCATACTTGCTGTGTTTGTATTATTTTGACAATTTTGCCTCCCTCTTTTCTTTGGATGCCTAAACTATATTTCTAAAAGTTCAACTGAAGTGTTAGGTTACTGAAATGCTAGAAACGTTGGAACTCAAATAAACTTTCATTTGGGACACAATGCTCTCATGCCTCCTCCCCCCCCCCCCCCCCCATAGCTATACCCCTGAACTGAAAGCATAATTTAAAACAATTTTGAAAAGGAAAAAGGTAAAACAACTGTGATTAAAGGAATTATCAGCCTGCAATTGCTCCTGTTCGCATTTTTTTTTAAAAAGCATGCATATTTTACACAGGTGCATTTAGCATTGCATTTACAATAGCTGAAACTGGAGCAATCTGGAGTGCTGCACTTTGGTTACCTCAGAGCCATTGGATTTGGAAGACTGACGTGGCATTTGGGCTACAGCTACCTTTGTTTTTCTGCTCAACCCACACATCTGAAGATAAGCAGATAGTACAAAACATGTCTAGAGTATTTCCTCCTACAACCCATTAAAACTGACAGAGGACTTCCCATCACTTGGAGAAATGGAGAAGGCAAAGACCTTTAGAAGGTAAGATGCCACGTTATCTTTATCTCAGCTGTGCTGTACTACCAATTTACCATCATCAGAACCTGGCTGGAACACTGAATCTTTTTAAAAATGCAATTTATGTTGTCAGAGGAAAACCTGCCTGCTAACTTGCATCTATAGACACAAGCTCTCAGCTGACAGGCTAGGACATCAACATGAGGGGAGTCAGAAGATCTTCAGCTGGAGTAAAAATGGCCTGCCTGCCATGTATGCTGCTGCAGCATATGAATTTTTTAAACAATTCTCCCTTCAATTAAGCAAGTGGAGAATGCCTGCCTTGCTTTAGACTGGAATCACCTTCCAGGATGCAGTTATTCTCTAAAACTAGTTATGCGCTCCCCATGTACCTTGTTTTCATACCAGATGCCTTTTAAAAAGAAACTGAATAGAAACCTAGAATTGGAAAAGACCTCAAGGGCCATCACATCCAACCCCCTGCCATGCAGGAAGACACAGTCAAAGCACCACCGACAGATGGCCATCCAGCCTCTGTTTAAAAACCTCCAAAAGAGATTCCATCATACAGCACATTCCATGGTCAAACTGCTCTTACTATCATGAAGTTCTTCCTAATGTTGAGGAGGAATCTTTTTTCCTGTAGCTTGAATCCATTGCTCTGGAATCCTATCCAGAGTCTGGATCCTATTCTCTGGAGCTGCAGAAAGCAAACTTGCTCTATCTTCCATATGACATCCTTCCAACTATTTAATCTGAGTTATCATGTCTCCTCTTAACCTTCTCTTCTCCAAGCTAAACCCAGTTCACTACGTCACTCCTCATAAGGCATGGTTTCCAGACCCTTCACCATTTCGTTTTTTTAACTGTGGTGCCCAGAACTGGACACAGTGTGTGTGTGTGTGTGTGTGTGTGTGTATAATTCTTATATACCGCTATTCCTTTTTCAAGATCATAGCAGTGTACATGTTAAAAAACAGTATAAAAAACAGCAAAAACAGCGTTAAAACATCAAATAGCAATCTAAAAACAGATAATAAAACATCAACTCATAGGGGGGGAAAGCTTGACGGAAAAGGAAAGTTTTTAGTATTCCAGGTTAGGTCTGACCAAAGCAGAATAGAGGGGTACAATTACTTCCCTTGATCTTGACACTATACTTCTATTGATGTATATTCTATTGATATAAACTGGAAGCTCTACATACACATATATATGTGCACACACTTAAATTCATTTCATGTTATTTCCACCTGGGATGAACTACAGGCAGATCATCCCTTCTTCTTGCAGTCATCAAGTGATGCACAGGGGGCATCTTTCTTTTCCTTTTTAAAAAGGGTTCTGCTAATCTGAGGGAGACCAAGAATCAGTCTGGAACTGACTTCAGGAATGGGGAGGTTTGGGGCCCCAAGCCCCTAATCCTTGCACTCACAATGGTGGTCTTGCCTGGCACTGTTGTTCTTGCAGTGTGTCTCCAAGTCATTTTTGACTTATGACTACACCATGGCAAAGTTATCATGGAGTTTTCTTGTCAAAATTTGTTTAGAGGAGGTTTGCACAAACTTAAATTCATTGCTCTGAGGCTGAGAGACTGTGACTTGCCCAAGGTTACTCAGTTTTTTCCATGATTTAAACCAAAGTCTCTCAATTTTCTAGCCCTACACTCAAACCATTTCACCACACTGACTCTCTGCCTGGCACTGACAGACCTCCAATAGATTTAATTGCTTTAAGGTTTTCAAGGCATTTGCCTCTTGACCCACTAGAGTCCCTGAGATGCTGCACAATCTATAAAGGGCCTTCTGAAAACAACTGGAAACCAGCTAAACTTCATCCAAGTTTATCTTTAAAAATAATTCTAAAACTTGGTGACCAGTTTAAAAGAACAACCAGAGCAGAGCAGAAGTAAAGGACACGCAAAACAGTAGAGTCTTCACAGCTCACTGGATAAGCTTCAAAGATTTAAGCCTACTATATCAGATGCATGGAATGAAATGCTTAGGAATAGACCATTATAGCTATGGATGAGGAGGTTGTATGTATGAATAGCAATGTAAAAATGCAAAACCTGCGAGTATGGTGGTGAGGTGGCAAGTTCAGTCTTAAAGATGGCCATTGAGAGACAAAGGTAGGCAGGAAAGACTTTGCCTAAAGCCAAGGTGAGTAGATAACCATATGAATGTTTTTTTGTGGGGGTTTTGGACTATGTGGCCATGTTCTGGAAGAGTTTATTCCTTCTGTTCCACCGACTTTTGTGGCTGGCATCTTCTCTGATAGCTTCCACTAAAGTTCAGAATAAATCCTAGACAAGTTTCATCACCCCACTAAAGTGGAAGCTACTACTGAGCAAAACCTCTGCATGCTGCTCTAAATTCCTTGGGGAAAGGGTAGGATATATCTAAATACATCCAATAAGTATTTCCAGCCTATTACTAGTGCCTCCTTGTTCCTATTCATGTCTCCTTTTTATGCTGCGAGTCAGCATCATCGGCTCCAGGTTATCACTCTTTGTCCACCAATCTTTGGAATACTGAAATTTTCGTAGTTACCTTCAGGTGTCTATTGAAGCTGGGTCATGGCCTCTCCTACGGACATCTCTCCTTGGCATTAAGAGCTGCAAGACCTCATTAATTTTTTATCTCTCAGTTATTATTTCTGTATACCACTGGTCCACAAATCATTTTCTCAAGGAAAGACACTAAGAGCTGTCAAAAATGCATCATATTCCAATTGCCTGTTGCAGTTCTGGGCTGCTTTTTGGCTGCTTTTTGGCTTTTGCTAAGATGAAACATGACAAAGCCAGAAACCATCTATCAGGCACTGCTAACAGAGAGGCAACATCACAGGATGCTGGAGTTGATTTTGCGACATGTTCAATAGATCCTGGCCCCCAAAAGTCCTTGTTTGGGGAATAAATGAAAATGAACAATATAAAACATCACTAAAAACATAATACTGAATATAACCACAACCACCAATGGTGACCAATTGTAAAACACCGAAAGAGAAGAAGCTCAAAGGCAGGGCATACTTACACATAGAAGTTTATCAGACAAGGGAAATTGGAAGTATAATCCTACAGCAATCTGAATGCAATCATGAGGTTTAACGTTATTGCATGATAACCCACTACACACAAATTTGGGCAATGGGAAGTCAGTCCGAAAGCAATCATGTGGTTTCACATTATTGTGTGATAGACTGCCACACACAAATTTGGGCAATGGCATGCTATTTTGGGGCAATGGGAAGCCAGTTCGAATGCAATGAGCATTCACATAATTTCGCTAAACTAGCAAATTCACGTGAATGCGTTCTGGCCCCACTTTCTTTTCATTTGAAATTAAGAGAAATACCTCATGTGTGATAAACTCCACAGACTTAGGACAGACTACACAACCCAAGGTCTTGCTCCAAAATTTCACAACCAATATACCCAATGTCAAATTCCATACTTGTGAGACGCTTGTTCCTCAGTTATAAAATACAGCCTGGCCAGGATATAGAAAAGCTCTTGTAACTACACTTGCTTCCTTTGCAGAAATTCAACAAGTGAAGCATTCCCCCTATTTATCATGGCATGGTGTTAAAATAAAGCTGCTGAATTATTGCCAATTGTACAGATGTTGAAAGTGTGGGAGACCTGAGCAGTAGTTTGGTGGAGGTTACAGCCTTAGGCATTGAGCTGTGCCAGATGTTTAACCCAAATAACATTTTCTGAAGTAGTCAGAAAGGAACTTGATTGTTTGAAACTTGCAAAAATAAATAGCTAGTAGAATCACAGAGCTGGAAGGGACTGCAAGGGCCATACAAGAATGCACAGCCAAAGCACTCCTGAGAGATAGCTATCCAATCTTTACTAAAACCCTTAGAAGAAGGAAAATCCACCACCTTCTGATGCAGTCCATTTTACTCTTGAATAACTCTTACAATCAAGAAGTTCTTTCTAATGTTGGGAATCGCTTTTCTTGTCATTTTAATCCATTGGTTTGTGTTCTAGTCTCTGGGGAAGGAGAGAACAAGCTCACTCCCTTTTCCACATGACATCCTTCAGGTATTTAAATATGGCTATCATATCACGTGTGTGTGTGTGTGTGTGTGTGTGTGTGTGTGTGTGTGTGTGTTGTTTGCCTTCAAGTCATTTCCAACTTGTGGCGACCCTAAGGCAAAGCTATTACAGGGTTAAGGAATAAACTCTTCTAGAACATGGCCACATAGCCAGAAAACATACAATAAACTATAGATTCCACCTGTGAAAGCCTTCAACTTTATTTTACAGGGTTTTCTTCGCAAATTTCTTCAGATGGCGTTTGTCATTGCCATCGTCTAAGGCTGAGAGACTATGACTTGCCCAAAGTCACCCAGTGAGTTTTCATGACCAAGCAGAGCTTCAAACCCGGCTCTCCAGAGTCATACTCCAATGCTCAAACCAGAACACCTAAATACCCTTAAGGAACCAGATCCTGATCTTGAGAACTAAATAAGGTCAGCCTTGGTTAGTACCTGGAAGAGAAACTGTGAATGAATACCAGATGATGTAGGCGATATTTCAGAGAAAGGAACTGACAAATCCCACCTCTGAGTATTCCTTTGCTTAAGAAAACCCTATGAAAGGGGTGGGGTTGCCATAAGGTAAATTGAAGGCGCATGCGCACACACACACACACACACACATGCACACAGTATATCATCTCTCTATCTTTCTTTCTTCCAGTTAAACATGCCCAACTCCCTGAGTCTCTTACAGCTTGGTTTCCAGACCTTTGACCATTTCAGTCACCCTCCTCTGGATACGGTCCAGCTTGCTGATTGCAGTGGCATCACTAGGGTTGGCGTCATCCAGTATGGGGGACAGGGGAGAATTGTGTCTCCTCACCCCGCCCAGCCAGACCACCCCTCCTCAAGCTTTTAGAGTCCCACATGGCTGTGCCGTTTAGGGCCCCAAAAGCACTGCCACCTCCCCCTGGCCTTCAGAGTCCCATGTGGCAGCTGCCACGGGGGACTCCAAAGGTACCACCCACTCAGCATCCATCCACTGCTACTGATGGAGGCAATGCTGTGGCCTCTGGAGAACCCATTTAGGGTCCAGTAAAGGTGCTGTACAAGGGGTAAAGCGCTCTTGCTTGCTTGCCCACTAGCCATGCCAATCCCTCCAGGTGAATCACCCCACTAGGTGACACCCTGGTGTGGTCTGCACTTCCTGCATCCCCCAAGTGATGCCATTGCTGATAGCCTTCTTGAACTGTGGAACATTGTAATAATATAGTGTTCTCTTCCCACTTCATTTTCTTCTTTTCCCCCATCCTTTAAACGTTGGACTATAATAAAATTCTGCTTAAATCTACCTCTTGGGCTCTTTCGTAATTGACGGAAAGTGTTCCTGGGTTTCTCTGCTAGTTAAAAAAAGAGGATGTTAAGAAATTGGAGAGTGTCCAAAGGAGGGCAACTAACATGGTGAAGGGTCTGGGTCTGGAAACCATGTCCTATGAGGAACAACCTAGGGAGCTGGGGATGTTTAGCCTGGAGAAAAGAAAGTTAAGAGGTGATATGATAGCCCTGTTTAAATATTTGAAGGGATGTCACATTGAGGAGAGAGCTAACTTGTTTTCTCCTGCTGCAGAGAAGAGGACCTGAAACAATGGATGCAAGCTACAGGAAAAGAGATTCCACCTCAACATTAGGAGGAACTTCCTGACAGTAAGGGCTGTTTGATAGTGGAACAAACTCCCTCAGAGTGTAGTAGAGTCTCCTTCCTTAGAGGTCTTTAAACAGAGGCTGGATGGCCATCTGTCGGGGATGCTCTGATTGAGATTTCCTATATAGCAAGGGGTTGGACTGGATGGCCCTTCTGGTCTCTTCCAATTCTATGATTCTATGATTTTGTGATTCTCTGAAAACTCTCCAATGGATCATGAGTTCACATAAAGATTTGTGGCTAGACAATGTTCAGATCCTTGTTTGTTTTTCCTTTTCTTTGGATTCCTCTTTCTCTCTGCAGGGATTTCTAGTTACTTCCCGGAATCTTCCTGTGTTGCTCTTTGATGTCCTCATTATAGACATTCATTTGATACCAGACAAAGCAGAGCTGAAACTTTCCCCCGGGTCACAAAAGGAGCTTGTTGTGACATGTAGCAAAACTGTTAAGTGCTGATAAAAATAAAAAACATGGAGAAAACCTCAGGTCAGTGATAAAGCAAATGTTTTCTATGCAGAAATTGCTCATCTCAGTTCCTGGCCTCTCTTTATAGGCAAATACTCCAGCTGTCCCAGTTTTTGCAGGGGCAGTCCTTATTAATCCTTTCGCATCCCACTTTTTCAGTGCTTTTAAAATGTCCCAGTTTCTCTCTTCTCTACTTTATTTCCTACTTTGTTTTCAGCTTTCTTCAATTGATGCAAATATGTTCCAAATGTAAAAGTAGTTCCAAATGTAAAAGTAATTAATCCATTGGGAGACGGAGAAAAGGAGAGGAAGGAATGTTGCCCTTCCCGGTAGGCTCAGGAAAAAGATAACTCCAGCAGCATCTCCCAGCTTGTGTGTGTTTTGTACATCAATAGCAGTTGTCATCGTTCCTGACTCCACTTTCATGTTATTTGGGCATACATGCACCAGTATTCAAACTGTCAAACGTTGGAGAGTATTTGGAGGGGGGAAATGGTGTAAAAAAAACCCTGAGAGAATCAGTATGGATAGTACCATGCTGCTATGGGGAAGATGCTGCCCATGGTTCAAACATAGACCAGTCATAGCTGAAATTTCTATTATTTGGAAGCAGGAGATTCATGAAGATTTGTATACAATCTAGTAGAAAACTTGTCATCAAACATCGGTTTGGAACAGAAGCCTAAATACTGGGCCACATCTTTGGAAAAGTTATTTTTTGGACTACAACAGAGTATAGGAGGTGTGTA
>NC_056524.1:17433234-17468313 GCF_019175285.1 Sceloporus undulatus
TGTGTGTGTGTGTGTGTTGTATGTTTCTGACTTATTAGATAAACCAAATACAGGTTATAGTCATCAAATTACAAAAATTAAAAATAATTAAAACCTTTTAAAACTTTTACAGTCAGTTAGCTCTATAACATATAAAGCAATATATTTACACTAGAATAACAAAAATGAAGTACACTTAGTGAGATCAGCACTGGAGATCTGTATTGTACATTTGCCTGGTCAGAGCATTTAAGCTGGCAGACACAAGAACTGGCTTTTTGGATAGTAACCCAAACCAGACCTTGGAAAAATTACTTTTCTTAGGTTACTACTCCCAGAATCCCCAAGGAGAATCATCCCAAAATAACTTTTCCAAGCCGTGGCCCATTACTTATAGAACTGTGTTCCAAACTGACATATATTATCCTTTGAGAAGGCTTTAAAGAATTTGAAGCATGCTGTTTCCCTGAATAGGACTCTCCTAGAGCCACTGGGTATATGGCCGCTATTCAGATTTTAAAAAAATTCTTAATTGTTTTAAGTTTTGTTGCATGTGGCCTTGGAAGGGTTTGCCCTAAAAGGAAGTTTCTAAAGGTTTTAAAGAATTTTAAAAAATGAAATGAAATTTTTGACATAGCTTTAATAACAGAAGAGCTTTCTTCTATTGTGGGTTGCAAAGGTAAGCAGAAATCTTGCCTTCAGAAAGTATTGTAATGGTAATTTGGCTCTCCCTCTTCCCAAACTCTTTTAATTCAATTGTTATTCTTCCACTTCATCTTGAAAGATTTATTTAACTTCAAGGATTAATGGCTGATGGCATACAAGTAAATTCTCCTGGATTCAATGGCACTTACTTTCCAGTAAGAATGCAAAGGAATACAGTCTGATTTTCTTAGGTGTCATTTCCCTTCCCAACCTCCTTTTACTTTGCACATACATGGGCACACTCTGTCAGCAGCGCTTCAGTTCTGGGAGGCCCACAAAAGCTTAAAAATGCAGATCATTCCCTCCCGTCATTATTCTATTGTGATGACATGAGCACATATGCTTCAACCATTACTGTGATTAAATAATATGGGGCATGGTCATCCAATGTTGGTCAAAGTCACAGATGGGAAGCCCACTGTCAGGGAGGACCCACTGTATTAGATTTTTAAACTTACAGTTTCAGAAACATTTGGTACAAAGTAATTCTTTTTTCCCCATCTACAAAGTCCACAAAGTCCAAATCTGCCACTTTATGATAGCATGGAAGTGATCCTGACTGTGGAACCACACGGGGCCTCCAGATCTCACTTCTGTTGACCCTTAAATTTTTCAGCACACAGCTGAAGACTCTCTTTTGCCAAACATCCAGGGCCAACTGCAATATCCAACATTGGTTAAGTATGCAGCTTTTTGCTGGTGTTGTCATGTGCCTTCAAGTCAACTCTTACTTAGAATGATAGAATCTGTGAGTTGGAAGAGACCACAAGGACCATCCAGTCCAGGCTTGCTCAACAGGCTTGCTTCTGGCTTGGCGTTTGGCGGCCAGCAAGGGCGTGAAGGCCCCTTTAAGGACCATCTGGGGGGAAGTTGGGAGGAGCCCCGCCAGGTGAGAGCGGCGGGGATAAAAGCCGGGCAACCGGACCCTCCTGGCACGCCCCCTTTGCCTCCACGCCGGACGCCGCCGCCGCTGCAGCCTCGCCGGGACTGTTCTTTCGCCGGGCGGCCTCCTCCCGGTGGTTTTTAGAGGTGCGCATCTGCGCACCGCCCCGGGAGTGCCGCCCTCGGACTTGGGGAACTCCCCACAGAGACCTGGACTGCTTCTGCGGAGCTGCGACGGTGCGCAGTTGCGCAGTTCTATCGGGCGTGGGAGGGTTGGGTCGCAGGGGAGTTAGAGGATGCCTATAGTGGCTGCCCTCTGCTTCTTCAGTGGCCATAGAGGGTTGGGGGGAGGTTAGGGATGCGGGGGATGCCGGGGCTGGGGTTGACATCGGGGAGGGCGGAGCTCCTATTGAGGGGGGCCACAGGGGGGGAGTTATTGGCGGGGGAGAAGGACTTTTCCGTTCCAGGGGAAGGCGGATAGATTGTCATCATAGCTATCCCACCGTCCTGTCCCCAGCCCAAACTGAAGGGCCTGAGGGTCACTCCAACCGTGCCACAAACCCTGTCGCTGCTCCTGTGCAATGCCAGGTCTATTAATAACAAGACCCACATTCTCCAGGATCTCCTGGAGGACTCTAGGTGTGACCTGGCTTGCATTACCGAGACCTGGCTGGGGCCTGAAGGGGATGCTGTGTGGGCTCAGGCCCTGCCTGCTGGGTACTCGGTGAAGGACCAGCGCAGGTTAGGTGGGCGGGGGGGGGTGTGGCCTTGGTACATAGGAACACCGTGTCCCTCACCAGGAACCACATCCGACAGACCACCTACTTCGAGTGTATTTACCTGACCCTGAAGGCTAGGGACAGTCTAGGGATTCTGCTGGTGTATCGGCCACCCCGTGCATTAGCTGACTCCCTTAACGAGCTGACACAGCTGGTTGCTGAACTGATGTTGGAGACGCCCAGGCTCCTTGTCCTGGGCGACTTCAACATCTCCCTCACGGCCAGCTATGTTCCATCCGGTGCGGCTCGGGAATTCATGGAGACCATGGCAGCCATGGGCCTGTCCCAGCTGATACAGGGTCCCACGCATTGTGCGGGTAATACTCTCGATTTGGTCTTCTGTTCGGATGCGGAAAATCCGTGGGCGGAAATAGTTAATATTTCCCCCCTGTCATGGACGGATCATTTCCTGGTAGAGGTGAAAATCAAGGCTTCTACCCAGATCCCCCCCGGGGGTGGTGGACCAGTTAGGATGGTCCACCCTCGAAGGCTGATGGAACCTGAGAGGTTCCAAGAAGCCTTAGAGGGGCTCGCGGTTGGAAATGACGGCGACTCTGTTGATGCCCTTACCGGTATTTGGAATACCGGTCTCTCTGGGGCTATACACAGAATCGCTCCCAAGCGCCCTCTCAGGCCTGCTTCCAATCGTAAGCCCTGGTATACGGAAGATCTCCGGGCAAGGAAGCGGGTTCTGCGACGGCTAGAGTGCCGTTGGCGGAAATACCTTCGCTTAGACGACAAGACTCTCCTAGACCGACTATTAAAGGACTACGGAGAGGCAGTGCGAGCAACAAAGAATTCGTTCTATGGTGCTCGCATTGCGTCCGCGGAATCACGTCCGGCAGAGTTGTTCAGGGTGGTCAGGGAGCTAACTCAGCTCCCTCCCGCCCTGAACCAGATCCTTGAACCTTCTAAGGCCTGCTGTGACTTATTTAACAACTTTTTCGTGGATAAAACTTCTCGTATAAGCGAAGGTCTGAACGCTGACATTATCGCAGAACCAGAGGTAGAAGTGTCCAGAGCCTCCGTGGACCATGTTATACTGGATCAGTTTGAGTTGGTGAGTACCGAGGATGTGGACAAGATCCTCGGAAGTGTTCGGAAAACAACCTGCTCTCTTGATCCCTGCCCCTCGTGGTTAGCGGCCCAGGGGGGACCGGTAGTAACCACTTTGTTACGCCGGATTATCAACACCTCTCTCAGGGATGGGCGATTTCCATCGGATCTTAAATTGGCCATTGTAAGACCGATCCTAAAAAAGCCCTCCCTTGACCCCCTGGTACATAATAATTATCGGCCTGTTTCCCTGCTACCATTTTTGGGGGAAGGTGATCGAGAGGGCGGTTGCGCTCCAGCTTCAGTCGGTCTTGGATGAAACGGATTATCTGGATCCATTTCAAACTGGCTTCCGGGCGGGTCACGGGGTTGAGACGGCCATGGTCGCCTTGGTCGATGATCTCCGTCTGAGTGCTGACCGGGGAAGCGTGTCCCTGTTGGTGCTCTTGGACATCTCAGCGGCTTTCGATACCATAGACCATGGTATCCTTCTGGGACGCCTGGTTGAGGTGGGGATCGGGGGCACTGTGCTCCAGTGGTTCCGGTCCTACCTCTCTGGGAGGTCCCAGATGGTGCAGCTGGGGGACGTGTGCTCCGACGAGAGGCCCCTTAAAACCGGGGTCCCTCAAGGAGCCATTCTGTCTCCCATGCTATTTAACATTTACATGAAACCGCTGGGAGAGATCATCCGGAGACATGGGGCGCGGGGTTATCAGTACGCTGATGACACCCAGATTATTTTCTCTATGTCTCCGACTGATGCAGTGACCGGGGATGGCGTCTCTCCTCTCGAGGCCTGTCTGGGGTCAGTAATGGACTGGATGAGGAAAAACCGACTCAAGCTGAATCCAGAGAAAACGGAGGTACTAGTGATAGGTTCCCCCGGTCCAGGAATGGCTGTGGTTCCACCTGTCCTAAACGGGGTCACGCTCCCTGCGAAGGACTCTGTGCGCAGTCTGGGAGTGCTTCTTGATTCGTCGCTTCATCTGACTGCTCAGGTGAATGCGACGGTCAAGAGCACCTGTTACCAGCTTCGGCTGATTCGCCAGCTGCGCCCATATCTGGACCGGAGGGACCTAGAAACTGTGGTACATGCTCTGGTAACTTCGAGATTGGATTTCTGCAATGCACTCTACATGGGGCAACCCTTATACCAAACTCGGAAGCTTCAAATGGTACAGAATATGGCAGCCCGGCTGGTCACTGGTGCGTCCAGGACCAGCCATATAACACCTGTACTTAAAGATCTTCACTGGCTGCCCGTTCGCTTCCGAGCTCAATATAAGGTGTTGGTTATCACCTATAAAGCCCTAAATGGCTTGGGCCCAGGATTCCTAAAGGACCGCCTCTCCCCATACAATCCGCCTCGCACCCTCAGAACGTCTGGGCAGCAATTGCTGAAGGTGCCTGGGGCCAAGCATGCTTCTACGTCTAGAAGGGCTTTTTCTATAGCTGCCCCAGCCCTTTGGAACACGCTGCCCACTGAGCTCCGCTCATCTACCACCCTGGCCCAATTTAGGAAGGATCTTAAGACCTTCCTATTTAAGCAGGCATTCCCCGATTAAGATCCTGTGGGCCTCCCCTCCTCTTCCGTGGCCATGAGGACGGGCGACGGGGCTTTTATTCCTGCTTTTACTTTTATTGTATGGTGTTTGTTGTTTACTGTTTTTAACTGTATTTGTGTGCATTTGTTGCACTTTTGTTAGCCGCCCTGATCTTTCTGGAAGGGCGGGATAAAAATAAAGATTTTATTATTTATTTATTATAACATATGGCCCAGGGGCCAGATGTGGCCCGCCAAAAGATTTTGGGCAGCCCATGAGGATGTAGAACAACTTCAAGGCTCCTCCACTGCTCAGCCTCCTCCTGAGGAGAGGGCCATGTATGGGAGGATGAGGAGGAGTGAATGCTTGCACCGATAGGCTTCTCCACTGCTCAGTTTTCTCTCGAGGAAAAGGCCAAGTGGTGGCAGAGGAGGAGGAGAAGGACAGGCAAATGCTTGCCCCTCAAGACTCCTCCGCTGCCCGGCTTTCTCCCAAGGAGAAGGCCAGATGGCAGAGGAGGAGGATGGGCAAATGCTTGCCCTGAAATGTTCTGCTGCCACGCTCCTTTCTCCCGAGGGGAAGGACAGGTGGTGATGGTGGTGGTGGTGAAGGGGGACAGGCAAACGCTTGCCCAGCAAGGCTCCTCCTTTGCCCAGCATTCTCTTGAGAAGACCAGGCAGTGGACAAGAAAGAGCGGCAAATGCTCACCCCTCAAGGCTCTTCCATTGCTTGGCCTTCTCCCAAGGAGACGTTCAGATGGAGGAGAATAGGCAAGGCTCTTCCACCGCTCAGCTTTCCTGAGAAGTGGGCCGGGCAAAGGAGGAGGAGAATGGAATTAATATTAATTAATTCTAATTAATATTATTAATTAATGTCAATTAATATTATCAATTAATTAATATTTAATTAAAATTATGTGCGGCCCGAAGAAATTTAGCCTATTTCAATTTTGGCTCCTACCTACTGCCAAGTTGTGCAAGTTTGATCCAGCCCAACCCCTGCCATGCAGGAACTCTCAATCAAAGCACACCCAACAGATGGCCATCCAGCCTCTGTTTAAAGACTTCCAAGGATTATATTATTAATTATATTATTATATTAGAAGATTCGGAACGGCAAATTACAAAACTCTTTTTATGAAATTGAGGAATTTGGAAAGGTATCTGGTTTTAAAATAAACAGAACAAAAACAGTGATACTGACTAAAAATATGACAAAAAGAGAAGATATCTGTCTGGAAGAGACAACTGATTGCAGGGTGAAAAACGAAGTAAAATACTTAGGGAGTATGGCTAACTAAGAGAAATGTGGACTTGTTTGACAACAATTACAAAGTAAAATGGAAAGAAATTAAAAAGGACATGGGTAACTGGAGCAAATTGAATTTAACTTTATTTGGTAGAGTGGAAGCAATTAAAATGGTAATTTTACCGAAAATGAACCTTTTGTTCCACACTATCCCAATTATCCACAATAAAAAAACCCATTTATAGAATGACAAAAATCTGAGGGAATTTATCTGGCGGGGGAAAGACCAAGAGTCAACTGGATGACAACGACAAGAGATAAAAAGGACGCAGGAAGAAATGTACCAGACCTAAAAGTTGTATCACCAAGCAAATGCCTTAAATTGGTTACTGGATTGGATTGTGCTAAAAATAAGAAAATACTTCATGTAGAAGGCTTTAACAATGGATTCGGATGGCATGCATATTTGGGATACGGGAAGGTAATGGTTCATAAAGATTTCTGCCATTACATGATTAGAAGTCCATTATTATTTGCATGGAAGGAAACAAAAAAGAAAATGTACAGGAAAATTCCACTCTGGATCTCCCCCAAGGAGGCTTTTTTTTGGAAAATGGATTGTGTTAGATAAATGGTTGAGCTATAAAAATAGTGTGAAGAAATCAGAAAATAATAAATATAAGTTGAAATCTATAGAGGAACTGGAACAATTAGAACCAAAGACACATTGGTTATTGCATACACAACTCAAAGAAAGATTTACAATGGATGTCGAAACAGAGGATATGAAAAGGAGGGAAATGAATTTGACGATATCATAAAGAATTATGAAAAAAAGAAAACAACAGTGAAAATATACAAATTATTGTTGTCAAGAAAACAAGAAGGGGAAGTGATTTCAGACAATATGATTAAATGGGCTACAGATATAGGAAAGGTAATTGATGTTCAGAGTTGGGCATATGCTAGAAAGAAGACTGCTAAGTTTATGAAGTCATAAGATTTGAAGGAAAATCAATGGGAAATGGAAATGAGATGGCATTTGACACTGGCAAAATTTGCTGAGATTTATAAAACAGATTTAAGTAACTGTTGAAAGGGTAAGAATAATGTTGGATCTTGGTTTCATGTGTGGTGGCAGTGTTCATGGATGAATATGTATTGGAAGAAAATTCATGATTTAATACAGCAAATATTTAAAATTAAATTTGAATTTAAACCAGAAATTTATTTACTGAATATGGTTAACAATATAGACCCGGTGGTGGAGAGGAATACTGGAGAGTTTTACTATACATGATTTCTGCGGCAAGACTTCTAATAGCTCAAAAATGAAAGGACCCTGAGATACCTAAGAGAGAGGAGTGCCTTATGAAATTAATGGAAATGAAAGAAATGGACAGATTGACAGCATTTTTAAACCAGAAAGAATTTGAGAAAATCAACAAGGAATGGTCACCCTTAACTGACTACTGTAAAGAAATATGGTGTTGATGCAGCAAGGAGATCTTGAGGGGATGGTTTGGATTGACTAGAAAGATGACAATGTATAAATAACAAGTACCGGGTAAAAAAATTAAAAAATTACCCTTTTTTTCTTGAAAGAGAGCGACTAATATATTGATGACAAATAATAGAATGAGGCTTTGAATGTAACTGTTTTATGGTAAGCTGTTTTAATGTGAAGGGAAGTGAGGGAAATTGAAATGACAAATGATATAACAAAATATGTGCAGATATTTTATGTTTAGTGTAAAATGTAATATATAATTTATTTTTTTTAAAGATCTCCAAGGAAGGAGACTCCACTACACTCTGAGGGAGGAGTGTGTTCCACAGTCGAACAGCCATCACTGTCAAGAAGTTCCTCCTAATGTTGAGGTGGAATCTCTTTTCCTGCAGCTTGCATCCATTGTTCCGGGTCCTGTTCTCTGGAGCAGCAGAAAACGTGCTTGCTCCCTCCTCAATATGAAATCCCTCCAAATATTTAAACAGAGCTATCATATCACCTCTTAACCATCTCTTCTCCAGGCTAAACATACTCAGTTCCCTAAGCTGTACCTCATAGGGCATGGTTTCCAGACCCTTTGCAATTTTAGTCGCCCTCCTTTGGACACACACCAGTTTCTCAACATCCTTTTTGAATTGTGGTACCCAGAACTAGACACAGTATTCCAGGTGAGGCCTGACCAAAGCAGAATACAGTGGCACTATTACTTCTCTTGATCTAGACCCTTATGGCAACCCTGTCATGGGGTTTCTTGGCAAGATTTATTCAGACTGAGTGGGTTTCCTTGACTGGATGTGGATTAAAACCCTGGTTTCCTGAAGTCCTTGTCCAACATCCAAACCACAGCACCACACTGGCTCTCACATGCTTACATAACAGCCACAGTTATTCCTACTTTGGCACTTTTGTAGTGCATTTTTAGGTGGCATCAAGATGTCCATAAGACCTTTGGAATCCTTTAGTTCTGACTTGTGACCTTCCTAATGTCTGCTCCCAGGCAGGAGTTGGAACAGTGTTGTCCCCATGCAGCCTGCCAATACCATACCTGCCCCCCATCCTCCTAAATCTGGAGTCATCCAAACACCAATATTCATTTTTTTAAATTGGCAAAATGCAGGGTATAGCAACTCCAGACGGCACAATTCTCATTTAGAATGAAGCTTCTGCAAAGAACTTTTTAAACAAATGTGGAACTCACCTCCAGTTCTGCAAGAAAATGGACCACAGCAATCAGGGCTATATGACAGGATTGCTGCTCCCATCAGCCCTCGATAACTGCCCAGCCTTGTTCTAGGCAGGGGTGTCTGGTGCCTTCCATGTCATGTCATGTCATGTAGCAGTGTTTACTTCAAATTGTAATCTGGCCTAGGTTCTAAACTGATTTTGCGAACAGGATATAACACACTGGATCATTGCAGTTTGGACTAAAACCCTGCCCCAAAATGTTTCAAAACACCCACACAGGGAAAATTATCTCCTCCGTGTTTTGATGCTACCTGTGCCATTTTAGGCCCAAGAGAAGCCTATTGTTAGCAACAGGAAGGTCACCTCCTATTTTACAAAAAATACTGTTCTTGGGCCCATGGGCCCTCAAATGTGGCAGCCATGCCCCCTATGCCCACTAGCGGGCATACAGGGACAAAACAATTTTTTAAACCTTTGGTGGTCCATGGGGGATGCAAGATGTCTATGGAACCCCACTGAGGCCAGCTGTACCCTAGGAGCTTTAACTACTCCCACTTTGAATTTGTTTTATTCTGAGCTACTAGGGAACAATTGTGACTCAGTAACATAAGATTTGTAGAAGATTGCAGATTGATTAAAAGGATCTGATGGTAAGACAGAAAAAGATTTCTGTCTGAAACCACAGAGTGCCACTGCTACTCAAGAGTAGACAACAGCACTAATGGAGAAACGATCTTAAACTAATGTCAGAACTTGGAAAAGTTATTTTTCTTGTCTAGCTGGAAGATTCTGAGAGTTGCTATTCTGGCTGATATGAGGCAGCTAACCTGCACAGTGCTTAGTCTTAATGCCATCTGTTTCAGATTGTTTTTAAAGAAATGTCTTCACTCTAAACAGCCTCTCCAATAAATGATGCTGGAAATCTTGGGTACAATTATTTTTAAATGACATATGCACAGACCACTTTTTAAATTGCCATTTAACAGATTGATATTATTCAAGAAACTTATTTAATCATTGCTTAGGCTCCAGCAAGAAATTATGCCAGAACAAACTCATCTGGTTAAGATCTTAATATTACCTTAAATTATTCTATGGTTGAACCTCACTGAGAAGAAAGGAGCCTGTTGTTTGCACCCTGACTAGCATTTCATAGCAAACATTTGTATAATACAAGACATGTTTCACAAAAGAGTTGTTTAAGAGGGAAATCAAAATGAAAGCTTTGTATTTAAGATTTGTCTTCTTTATTCCAAAAATAAATATATATTTTAGTCAAGGATTTTCAATTGCTTTTATATAATAACAAAGCACTGGAAATTTTCACTTCTTTGGAAGTTCTGAAACCGACATACAAGAAATCATTTACACTAGCAATGTTGCTGATTACTTGAAGGGTTTAAAAGCCAATTGAGACAAATCTGAAAAGCAACAGAATCCACTTTTATGACAATAATGGTTCAGGAAGGGGAGAATCACCCACTGCTGAAGTCTAAAAGGCACATTAGCTGGACATAAGAATGCAATATATTGCCATGGTGGCAAATGTGTCTTGTACTACATTCCAAGAGAGCAACCGTAGAGCTTGGATCGAGTCAAAGAAAACAGAATCCTTTGAAAAATGACTAATAATGATAGGGGATTCAGAAGAGGATTCCTTTTTTCCCTTTGGGGACTGTTTTGTGTTTTTGGCTCCTGGCAAAAAAGGAGATGAGCATGACTGCCCAAAGTTACAGAGCTCAGAATCCCCATCATTCAGTTGTATTTGGACGGGTTGCCACGTAAACAAATACCACGATCAAGAGCACAACCACAGCCAGTGTGGGAAGCACCACCGTTGTGACCTGCTGGCGGGCTTCTTGCATTGCCTGCTTCCTCTCTTTTTTGTCTCTGGATGTCTCTTTTTTGGGCTTTCCTTTCAGCTGTCTCATTCTTCTCCTCCTATGAGCTTTTCGTCAATACCAAATCCAATCTAAAAGGATGTTCTGTACAATACAAACAAGGTGATGCCACTGTGAGCTGAAATTGTCCCCTTCTGTTATTGACTGACTTCTGTATGGAAACCTGCAAAACAAGAAACCAGAAAAAAGTACTAATTACTGTCCAGCAAAATGAGCAGAGAAGCTGATCTCCTACAGCCTAAGCAGGGACAAACAGGTTTTTATAAACACTGCACGTCTTAATGGGTTCACTAATACAAGGAAGTCTGTATTAGAGCCAAAGCATTGTTTTATGAAAGGATGCAGTTAAAAAGTAATTATTGCTTTCTGAACTTTCTGCATTTCAATTCCTTATGTCTTACAGTTGACAAACCTCTTCTGTATATACTCCAACTATGTGTTTACATACCTGCCAACAGAAACACAACATGTTAGACATCTAATGAAGTAAACCAGAGGTGTGCATGCTCATGCTCAGATGGCTACAGTAACTAATTTACAGAACCTCTGAAGCATCAGAGAGCTGTAGCTGTACCACTATGGTTACCATTTCAGTGACCAGAAGAAATGTTGCATCGTCCCCAATTGCCCTTTGGGGCTAGTGAAGAGAGTGCTGTTTCGGAGCAGGGAATGTGTAAACTATCCTGAAATGTAAATAGTCTATAGATCAATGCACTGTGTAGGGACATTGGCGAGGGCCTTCTCAGCCATGTCACTCCAATTGTGGAATGCCTTCCTCTCAGAGGCCCAACTGGGGACAACACTGATTTCATTTAAGGACAAAGAAAAAACTGGATATTCATCAAAGCCTTTGGGCCACATTGATTTCTCACAAATGCTTATGAACATAGTTTAAAACATATTTAAAAGATATGAACTGTTTAACTAACACTTGTTAATTATCCTTAATTATGAACAAAATTATCTGGAAGTCACTTTGAACATGGTTTAGCATGGAACTGCAGAATAACAGTAGGCCCTTGGTACCTGCTGGGATTTGATTCCAGGACCTCCCATGAATACCAAAAGCCATGGACACGCTCAAGTCCCATTAAACACAATGGATAATAAAATGGTGTCCCTTATATGAAATGGCAAAAGCAAGGTTTGTTTTTTGGAATTTATGTATTTTTAAAATATTTTTAATTATGGATGTTTGAATCTGTGCATAAAGAATCTGTTAATAAGGAGGGCTGACTGTACAGATAAAAAAACACTTTCATTAACTGTACTTATCATGAAGCAATGAGGAAAAAATCATTTTCAGGAATGCCCCCTTCTGCATTTACCTGTATATTCACAAGTTTCGGATCCATCAAAAAAGAGGTGAATCAAGATAACGGTTTCTTAACACACTGCATGTATGAATAGTTTTTAACAATTTTGTGTATGGTTAAATGACACAAGTCTACAAAATATGGGTCTGAAAGATGCAACAAGACATTAGTTTTAGTACAACATAGCAAACACTTCCTTAACGTTCTATTACTTCAGATTTAATAAACTACTGAACAGACCAGTTTTTGATAACAGATGTTAATCTGCCAAGAGATTTATCCCAGTTGTTTATGGTCGGTGTTATTAACAGCTTTCCTCTGGCCCCACTCCTGCAGTTCATAATATGCAGATACACCTGCAACCCTAATACTGTACTCTATGCATCTGAGGAAGCAGACTAAAATCCTCCAAAATTCATGCTAACTGCCCTTATCCTCATTTGCACACAGGCATCCTACCCTGAGACTACTAACTGATAAGAAAGCATAGCAGTTTGTATCCAAAGAATTACCCAGGGAGTCATGCAGTTCCCTGGGAAACCAATGCCTCCCTTCCCCAGAAGGAGGCCATAATAATAGTCTCCTTGAGAAAAATTACATCCATCCATCATGATCCGGAGACTTCTCCAAGGCCATCAAAGCTACATGTGACGAGTTTAATTCAGCTGCAAGGCACTACACTGTACATTCCAGGCAGTCTGGCAAACAAGATAGCACTGCTAAAGACTTAATGGACAAGACTAGAATTAAGTGTTCTGTCAATAGGGATGGCCCTATTGCCATCGAGTACAAGAGGCCCTCAGCAAAGGCCTCGCATACTCCTGCTGATAATGCGAGGCAGACAACACAAGGGGGAAATGTACATCTTGTTGCTGCATGCAAACCCAACCTGTATTTGTTATCATGGCAAAATGTTAGTGGAATGAAGGTGACTGCTACAGAACAAGACTCTCAATGCCTGGCTCACATTCAGCTATCAAGGACTGGAGGGTTACACTGAAGGTCATTACGAATGAATGGCTATGTCTGGACTATAGTATATGTAGCATTGTTGGAGGAATTGGGTTATTTCAATTAACTAAACTCTTCAAATAAACACAAAGTGCTGGAAAGGTTGTGGTGGGCTTTCTCTCCTGCCTTTGTAAAGTTAGAAACACTATGCATGAGTAAGGGGGGGGGGGGGGGGGGTATGACCCCATTATAAGGATTATCTATTATAACAGAGAGTGCTTTGATTGCAAAAATGGACAAAATGCAGCCCCGTAGTCAATGTGGCCTCAAGGCTGTAGTTGCAGCCCCCAATTCATCCTATTTCTGCCAAAGTCTCCAGAACATAAATTCATGTTTTAAATGGATCACAGGGTCTTCCTCCACAACTTTATATTTTAAGTAGTTTTTAAAACTAGATGTGAACTTCCAGCCATTTTGTTCTGGTCTCTTTGGTCTATTCAATGTAGATGATGAGGAACTCAAAACAGTCAAAGACTTCCCATACTATGGATCAGTCATTGATCAGAAATCAGGAGAAATCAAGAGAATTGATCAGAAATTAGTCTAGAAATCAGGAGAAGACTAGGACTGGGAACAGCAACTATGAAAGAACTAGACAAGATCCTCATGAGCAAAGATACATAGCAGAACACTAAAGTTAGAATTGTCCATACCATTGTATTTCCCGTCACTATGTATGCGTGTGAGAATTGGATGGTAAAGAAAGCTGATAGAAAGAAAATTTATGCATCATGCCACAATCTACTCTTGGTCTCTTCCAACTCTTATGATTCTATGAACCTGTCTTGTTTTTGTAAAGTGAATAGAGCTTCTCCATCTTCTGTAGATTATGTGACGAGTTTAATTCAGCTGCAAGGCACTACAGCTATGTATATTGGCCATCAGGTGATGTCCATATATACATTCACTTCTTACGTTGTTTGAGAATGTGTTTTCAAAAGGTGAACTCTTAAAAGGGGGCATGACAGGTTTTCCCTAAAATCTTATTGACATGATTTGGCCAGACTTTGCATTATATCCTTTGACTGCTTTTGCTGCATCTCTCCTCACTATAGGGCCACCCTATTTCTTCTTAGATTTTCATTTGCTGAGTAAAACACCATAATTACCTGACTCAAAATGTCAAATTCCTGTCCACTTTAGCTCGCTCATCCCAGCTACTATGATGCTTATATGCTCCATTTCTTTATTTTACTATGTCTAGTTTCCTATGATTCATGTTTCTCACATTCCATGTTCCTATAATACGTGCTGTGCAACTTGACACTTTTCTTTCATCTCTGAGCACATCATTGGCTGAACATACTTTAGGCTTTAGTCAAGTTGTGTCATTAAACACAACACTATTCGTACCTGTTCCCCAGTAGTTTGCTGAATGCCTTTCAACCTGGGATTCTCATCTTCTGGCACTATCTCTCGTTTCATTTTAAACTGTCAGATCATAGCTTTTTTGCGAGAAGACAATCAAAAGGGTTTTACCCTGCATCCTTCTGCACAGTACTAACAACCATTAACTATGGTGCCACTGCCGAGTAGCTGTTTGGCCCATTTACTGTGCATCCTCAGCAAAAGCCTATTTGATACGGGAGACCCTACCAACAGCACTGCTGCCGTCAACATATCCTCTCCAAGTTTTAAGCCAGGCTTTAAAGCATTGGTACAAGCTTTTTACCCGCGGGAAAACCCCACTTTACATCTACATGCAGACGTTGCGTGCTGCCACTCAATGTAGTATATGAATAAAAAATTTTGGTTGATTTAGTGTGCATATTTTCATTTGCACATTAATGTATATTCATATTTTAATATTTCATAAGGAAACAACATCATTCAAATTAGAACAGTTTTATTTAAGTCAATTCAATATTTAACTCAACATATGTGTACATTTTACACATTAAAAATTTTGGAGAGAGGAGGAGGGGGGGCATCAGGTACTTCAAGTCCCATGCCCTCTTTGAGCAACTCCTGCACCCCCACTGGGGATCCCACCCCACACTTTAAGAACCACTCCTTTAAAGGAGCTCTGCAAGGTACTGCATCCTCTTCCTGACAAGGTCTAGCATCTTGGATAGCTCCTTTAAATCCAACAAAAACTGAAATTGATTCACTGCTCCACTGATAGAGCAGCCACCAGCAACTACTTGCTGGAACTTCTTTATGTCCACAATTCCTGTCTGAACCCCAATGCACCACTTTGTTCCTTCACAACTCAGTCACAGGTCTACTAACTTGACAGTCCACTCTATTATGCTCAAGGGAGCTTACTCACAGAAACACAAGTCTTGGCTATCTCCCCCCCCCTCCGAAGTCTAGTTTCCAGTCCTTGGAGTATCTGAAAATGTCACAAACATGGCCTGCAATGCCACTGTCACAATATCTGTCAGTGAGTAAGGTCTTATTTAAAACCCCTGACAGCAATGAAGAGCAGTAGCTCCAATGCTCAAGAAGAAGGGTGGGCAACCTTTTTGTTCCCAAGGGCCAAATGTAGTGTTAGCTGTTGCCCTCCCGTCAAAACACACACACAGCATACACAATTTGATATGCAGGGATTGTCGACTTGGACTTCCCCTGCCTGTCACAGATCTAGGGAGCATTAGAAATAGGTTTGGTTTTTAAAGTTAGATATCCATGCAACATAAAATTTCAAAGAGAAAAGGAGCAGAAATATTTTGATCAAATAAAAGTATCACATGAAGGTATGAATACAGCAGAAAAAGAGACCCACTACAACCTCCTGAAGCAATACAATTAAACTGTACTGCCTGGCACACTAAGTGTGCAATAACTTCACATCTGTCTCTGGAAAGCATGATTCTGATATCGACAGATTGCTGGCTTGATCCAACTGAGCTCTTCTTGTGCTCTTATTTAACTGTATCCACATCAACAAGACAAAAAATAAAGTTTTCCCAACACAAGACAAGCATGTTTGATCACTGAGTCCCTTTGGGTTTCTTCTTGGTGTGCCTAAAAAGAAAACTGAATACAGATACTATACTACTGACTTGAGAGCAATAAGCTGCTACTACCATGAATGTAGTCTTGCATCTCATCCCTGTGTGTTCACCTTGGCTAAGGTGGACAGTTGCCATCTGCTGCTTCACATGAACCCTCCAAATGTCTACAGACAATTCAGGACAACCTTCTGATCTAGAAAAACTCAGGAAAGCACTGGGAAAGGATGGAGAGATCTTCATAATTATTCCTTCCCAGTACAAACACCAGCTATGCTGAACACACATGATCTTGCCTGCTTTTAGAAACTCAGCAAGGTAAGCCCAAGTGAATGACTGGATGGGAGACCATCAGGGAATACCAGGATGGCCTTGGGCTAGTTACACCCTCTCAGACTCAGAAAAAAGCAAATCTGCTCTGAACAAATCTTGCCAAGAAAACCATGTGATAGGTTTGCCTTAGGTTCACCATAAGTCAGAAATGTCTTGAAGTCACACAACAACAACAACAACAACAACAACAACAACAACATTCCTAAATGAATCTCTTGCAGCCTGAAGGTGGCAGGACATGCGAATTGACAATTTTCTGAGATACGCCTGATCTCCCAGGATACAATATACAAACTGGAAATAGATGTACTCAGAGCACAGCTGGATTCCCAGATGGCCTGGAGCCAAGCTTAGAGATGTGACTTATTTTTTTAATGACAGTTTCCAGAATTCCTCAGTCAACATGGCCAGACAGTTGGGAAATTCTGGGAGGTGAAGTCCACAAAAACCACTCTTCCATGTTCTGGTCCTGAGGCCCTAGTCAATGCCCAACTTTGTCTAGTTCCAAACAGAACAATCTACTTATGCTAACAAAGTTATAAATTACTTGGATTTTTTTTTAGTGCCTTCAGAGGAGCAAAGTAAATTTGGTTCTGAAAAGTATGGCGTATTTTCAATTTTCTCCAGTATTTCCAAACATTTTTCATCTGGCCTCACAACCTTCTTGTGGTTTGAGAAAGTTCCACACTGTGGCTGTACATCTAACATGTAGAACTATGCACAAAGTAAGAAGAATTAGCATTCTCCAGGCTTTGATACAAGTGCTTTGCACATTCCTGTATTTAACAGGTAGAAATTATCCCTCTCTCTTTCGCTCTTGCTCAGTCTCTTACATCTCATAACGAAGAGGTTTGTAATCAGTTCATCAAGGCATTGTGGTGGGAGGAAGAATTGTACTTTTAAATTCCATGCTTTTTTTTTTGTGGCACATTACAGTGTACAATGTCACTCTCAATACCAGTGAATGCCTACTGACAGAGAAGTAATCTGCATAAGTACCAACCACTGGCAAGAAAGCACGGCAATTTACTAAAAACAACAACAATGCTCATTTAATTTTACAGCAATCTTTAAAAAAATCAGCCACAGGTTGCTGTTATCTTGAGACGAAAGAGAAAAACCAAACTAAAATTGCTATGATTTAGAAAGGATGAATCACAGAGTCCCTCTATATGAGATGTGAAACTCCAGAAATATCTTCCAATTTATTCCTTAAGTAGCAATAAAGTCGATTTCTGGGGAGTGCATGTGTGAGAGAGAGGGAGAGAAAAAGAAAGAATGTGTGACGCCAAGACAGGCTTTTTCATTCAATGTCAGCTCCACTATTGCTGTACTTATCTTCTGATGTATGGAAGCATAACACGCATAATGGAAATTGGATTGGAAATGGAAATTACTGTAAGTCAAGTTGATGGAAGCCAAGCAAATACCTTCCATGGCATATTTAACGGGCCAGTTTCTATGTTTATTTATTTATTTTTAAATAGTTGTAATAAAAAGGAAATCCATACCATCTTATTTTATATAAAGGGAAATCCATATATAAGGGGGACACAGACATATTAAAGCATTTAGCTACAGAATCACTTATTTTATAAAAGAAGAAGAATAATGAGAAAGTCTCCAGACATAAAAAAATTTTCCTTGATTTTGAAGACAGAGAATTGTTTTTGCCTTATTTTTAGTTCTGCAAACACTTGGGAATCAGCTCAAAAGAATTGTTTCTGCTGAGTCTGTGCACACTTAGCTGAGAACAGTTACATCTTTGGACTACAGTTCCCAGAATCCCACCTCCAGTGCCACCAATAAACAGGAATTATGGTATATTGTATTGCTAAGAATCCTGAAGGTCTTCTTGGATCTGGCATAACAACAAAATATTTTATTTTGCTGTTATGCCAGATCCAAGAAAACCTTCAGGATTCTTAGCAATACAGTATACCATCATGTGTGTTTGTGCATCCAAATCACCTGTCTACTTATGAATTTCACAGGGTTTTCTTAGGTAAGGAATACTCGGAGGTGGTTTTGCCAGTTCCTTATATAGCCTATAGAAATATAGCCTACAGCACTTGGTATTTATTGGTGGTCTTCCATCCAAGAATTTAACAGGGCAGACACTGCTCAGCTGAAATCAGATGGAATCTGATGAATATTAAGGCCTCATAAAACAAAACAGATATGTACGTACAGACTGAGTCTCCCTTGTCCCATTTTCCAAAAATCCAAAATACTCCAAAGACCAAAATTTTTTCATGTTGGGCTGAGGTAGTGACATCTTTGCTTTCTGATGGTTCGATGTACACAAATTTGGTTTCATGCACAAAATTACCAAATATATTGTATAAAATTACCTTCAGGCTATCAGTATAAATGAAGCATAAATGAATTGTGTTTGGGTCCCATCCCCAAGACAGCTCATTATGTACTTATATAAAAATACAGGCATTCCAAAATCCTAAAAATCCAAAACCCAAAACATTTCTGGTCCCATTCATTTTGGATAAGGGGACTCAGCCTGTATATAATATGGAAAGGAAAGCTGCTCTTAAAATGCTTTCAGTTCTTTTAAAAATGCTTCTCTGTTTTTAACCACTGATAGTTTTAACCATGCAGACATCTCAGGTCAACAGAAAGTGAACAGAACCCAGTCTTAAAAAGGATTTACTCTATTGGCTGTGGGTAAGGTTGTTTCCTATTTTGTCATCACTTGACCCAAACAATTTTTCTTTAACCTCCTAGATGAAAAGGTCCAGTATTTAATTACCCTTCCTTTCTGATGCTATGCTACATCCTTTGCAGATAACACAGTTCAGTTAGTAATGCCTTTCACTTAGCCTTGGGTTCAAAACAGTTTAGTCAAGGGCTAAGTCACAGGGTCATCCCTGGTAAGTACTTAGATGGAAAACTGCCAATGGATACCAGGTGCCGTAAATGATATTTTAGGGGAAGGACCAAGCAAAAACCATCTCTGAGTATTCCTTGCCTAAGAAAACCCTATGAAATTCATGGGGTCACCATAAGTCGCCAGACATCTTGAACACACACACACACAAATCACAGGGCACATAGTCTTCTGCTCTTTATTAGTAAAATATGGACAATAAAAGACACCCGTAATAGCATTTGGCAACATGGCAATGTTCTTCAGGGCTTTAGTAAGCCAGCCATGCCCTGTTCAAGAATATGCATTTCCATTTCTACTCAATCCTGTATTTTCTCCTTTTACTTCCACAAACACGCTGCTAAGAAAGAAGGATAGAGAACCTCTTCTCTAAATATGAACTAGGCTATATAAAATATGTATTTCTTATCTCAAAAGGTAAATTGCTGTGGAAGGGTATTATTTTCCACAGATGACTGTTAAAGATACAAATGTTTGTGTGCTTCTTCCATGGAAGAGATATAAATGCTCCATTTCTTTCAAGTGTTAGACTATACAACTGTCTCTCTGTGAATGTCTGCTATGACAAATATGATGAAGATGCATATGATGTGAAATGTCTTACATGAAATATTTATGGTAAGTTATGCGCCTAGTCAAAGAGATGTCTATGATGCTCCCTAAGAGGAGTGTGTGTGTGTTTCTGTCTCCCCTTGGTTTAGACTAATAAAATAGATTAAGCTGCTTGCTCATTCTCCCATGTTAATTATCCTGAAAACCTAATACTTAAGAGTGTTAAAGTGGATTATTGATGCTAAATCTGCATGCTAGGACTGTAAATTTATCACAAATTGGAACCCAAGTAACAAGAAGGTGACGAGAGGGACTTTCAGACAGATACAGGTTAGCTGGCTAATGACCAAGAATCCTCAATCTTTCAGTCTAAAGAAATAGGGGAGAGGAATTGGGTTGTTTTTTTCTCCAGTAAGAGAAGGCCTTCTGGGTGGCTGTTCCTGGGCTGTGGAACAAGGGAGCCTAGACTGACCCCAATTCCCATTTTCCTCCTCCTTGAATGCAAAGATCTTTTCATTCAGTCAAGCTTTTGGCAATTTAGCTCAACTGGTTGCTGCTGATGAAGGAATGATGCTATCCTGTTTGTGTTGCAGTATTATGCAATGGGCCCTTCGTATCTGCTAGGATTTGATTCCAGGCACCCTCATCAATACCAAAATCCATGGATGCTCAAGTCCCATTAAATACAACGGTGTAGTAAAATAGTGTCCTTTATATAAAATGGCAAAATCAAGGTGTGCTTTTTGGAATTTTATACATTTTAAAAATATTTTCAAGCCGTGGATGCTTGAATCTGTGGATAAAATCATCTGTGGATATGGAGAGTTGACTGTCATTTGTTTAACTGTGTTTTAAGAATATAATGTTTTAATTTAATTGTGTTATAATATTATAACTTTTTTGAGTTTTTATTTGCATCCTTTTAAGAAAAAAAAATCTTGTTTGAGTTTCCCCCAAATCTCCCAAGAAAGGATAGTGATAAAAGGAATACATGAACTGATTAAATGAAAATCTAAGATGTGGCAGACTGCTTCTGATAAATACAAACTGGGAGTTTGGAAGCCTTTCCTACCTCACAAGGTTATAAGTACAGTTTGTCATAGTCACGCAGTTAGCTTCATAGCTAACTGGAAATCTAAACCCATTTTTTTCTGGATCCTAGTTTAATATTCCACCATTAAGCTATACTGATAGTCAATGTAGTAATTTATTGTTGGCGTTATCTGAGACAGCAAGGAAAATGAGACAATGACACAACTCATCCTTCCTCTCCACACTGACAAACAGGCTGCTGTAGAATACGTTTTTTCAGCAGTTGGGGCAAATAGAAAGAATGCTTGGTTCTGTTCTCCAAAGATACCATCATCTACCTAGAGATACAGAATGGCAATGTTTTGAGCCTCTCGAAAATATTTATTCTCATATGGACCTAATTATGGTAAATTAAAGCTGAAGCCATATTTTCACTTAGCTGAGAGTTTGCCTGATGGAATTCAAAGCAACTTGCTCCTGAGTCAACATACACAGAACTGAACTTTACATTATCAACACAGCTGACAGCTGAAATACTGCACCATAAAAGCAGAGGGCTGATAGGATCAAAGGCCACTGTTCTGAAATTTGACTTTTTGATATCTCAACACAAAATATCAAATAGTTTCTCATATTGCTTGACTTTCACAGTTGGAGTTAAGGGGTTTTGGAGACAAATCCTTAAGTCTCTTTTAAACTTGACCAAATCTAGTAAACTCCAGCTTGGGAGTTTAACCATATTGGTTAAACTGCTGAATAAATTTATGAACAATAAAAGTCACTGGTTTACATCTTGCTTCAACCACCTACTCACTACATGTATTTAGGTAAGTCACTAGCCTTCAGGATAACAACATCAGCCTAGATTTAAGGGCTGTTCTAAGTGCAACCAAAATATGTAAAGCAGTGATGGCAAACCTATGGCACACGTGCCAAAGGTGGCACTCAGAGCCCTCTCTGTGGGCACATGTGCCATCGCCCCGGCACAGAGTTTGCCAGAGTTTGTTATGAGAAAGCCAGAGGGACATGGCACTTTGCAATAAATAAGGGGGTTTGGGGTTGCAGTTTGGGCACTCGGCCCCGAAAAGGTTCACCATCACTGATGTAAAGTAACTTATACCCTCAAAAAAAAAGGCATATAAGTGCTATTGTTGTTAGGTTCTTTTAATGTCATTAGCAACCATATTTGTCTCCTGTATCTAGAAGTAAACTACAAGTTACATTGTCCAGTTCACAAGTCAAGATGAAAATGATGATGATGATGATGATGATATTTATTTCTTACCCACCTCTCCCCATGGATTGAGGTAGAGAACAACAGCAAATGAACAATGCACATCAAGTAAAACACATTAATTAAAACAGGCAACAGTTTAAAAGGACAAATAAGACATACGCATTCTAAAACAATCCACATTTTAAATCCACAATTTAAAAATCATCTGGATAAGACTGCCAGAAGAGACTGGTCTTCAATGCTGTTTTATATTCAGGCAGCCTATTCAACTGTCAAATATCTTCTGGAAGGTCATTCCACAGTCTAGGGGTGGCTGAAGAAAAGATAAGCCAGAATTCCTTAAAAATTTGGCTTACTGTGTATGAGGAAATATGCTGCCCATTCTGTTAATTTACTGCTAAAAATGGTAGTGACTAAACAAACTGCAGATGCGCCATCCAAAATTTGTTTAGTGTGAAATTCAAATCTGGAACTGTGGTTTGCTCCTTTCCTAAGAATTGTAAGACGAATGTGTGAGTTCTGACTCAAACCCAGAGCTGAAGAACCGAAGAACCAAGGAATTGTGCTTTAAACATAGCTAAAGGACCAAACAAGATGGTTCCGCGCAAAGCATTGATGTGATGAAGGTATTTGGCAACCGAGGCGAGGAAAGTATGAAAACTTGGAAGCTGAAGTGGGGTGCCGTCCAGGTGTGACGAACTATGACTGGGAAGAACCTTACCTCCTGAGTCGCCATGATGAGGAACTAACAGGACAATGGAGAGCTTTGAACAGAACGAGTTGCTTTGAACACGGACTGATCTGAACAACCTGTCTGTCCTCCCAAAAGAGGAAGTTGAGTAATGGGCTGCAATATTGCAAGACTTCAGCAGCAAAGAGGCAGAGAGAAGAAAAAGTATAAAGACCCTGGACTTTCACCTCCATTTTGTTGGCATCTACCGCGGCAACGGTGTCATCCCCAGCCTTCGAGAACAACTGATCAATGTTCGGCGGAAGGAAAGTGTGTGTGAGTATTGTATGAATGTGTGAGTGAAAGAGCTCTTGATAATCAATGTTTGTGTTACTTGTGTGATTCAATAAATGTTACATGCATGGTGTTTAAAACCAAATTTGGTGTCTCAATGTCTTTCTCAGCCTTGCTGTGAATAGGTCCACGGAGGGAGAGGTTTTCATTACACGCTCTCAGGATAAACAGGTTGCCCTTACAATCTTGGGCATAACAGAATAAAAAGTCATAAGCCAGAATCTGCTCCTGTCTTATGACTATGGCTTATTAGGAAAGAAGTAAGTCAGAGTTCTGGGTATGTATATCACATCAACTAGCATTCCAGGCCACTTACACTTCCAAGCCTGTTTCTGAGATATTCCCCATCCTCATTGCAATAGGAATTGCAACCGCACATATGAAGACACACCCAACTAAAGGTGGTGGCAGGTTTGGGTGTGCAACGCCGGTACCCTGGTGAGATCAAACTCTTTACCCAAAAAGGCTCTGAAGCTGAATGTAAAGTTTAAAAGGGGGGAAATTTAATTTAAAGGACAAAAATAAAGAGTTTTCTCCTCCCCAGCTCTAAATAAAAGATACTTTACAGTTTCAGCAATCTTCCGGATGTCATCTTTCTGGGTCTGATGTTGGTTTGCTCTCCTCACTCAATGGAGCTGGTGCAGGGTCTTTCAGCTCCTGAATTCCTCTATTTTCTTGCTGATGGTAACTAAAATGGCTAAAACCTGGTAACTGAAATGGCTAACATGTAAGAAATGCCCTTTCCAGCTGTCTGCCTGCTCACAGCAAAGACTGTTCCAAAACCAAAAAACCTCTAGCTACAGTAGAGCATGGGAAAGGGCAAACCAAACCTGGAAATAATGCAGGGGAATCCTACAGCTCCTCCCACAAACTAATACAAAGAACTTTTCTACACTAAAATAATCTAAGGCCTGAACCAATGTGAAAGAAAATGCAGGGGAAATTCAATCAGTCCTGGCAGGACATCACAGCACAATTTATCTGAAATAATATGGAAGCTCTCCATGTCAGCTTGCTCTTAAGCAAAATGGGATTCTAGAAGCAAGATATGGCTCAAAAATACAGGAGACCAAGGGATATTGGAGGCATTTTTGGTAGAGAGACCATGCAACCTGCCCCACTATTGGATGTTGTCCACATTTTTAAAAAACATGGATGGAGATCCCAACTGATTCAACTGCTCCCTCTGGTAAGAGCCCAACTGCATGGTGCATAGGGGAATGCTTGCTTACTCAGGGTAAACAAAAAAAATTATTAATGCTTCCCATCCAACATGTCCAGATGTCATCCATTGTCACAGATACAGTACTACAGAAAAAAAGATTTACTCCCACAAGCTTTGAGGCATTCTTCTTCCGGAACTTTATTTCTGAGCAAGAAACTTCCCAAGAACCTTTAGCAGTTGGTCTTAAGTAGACTGTCACTACACTTTGAACAGGACATTGCACGAAAATGTGAACTCTTTTTGCTATTTGCCATCAAGTCGACTTCAACTGATGGCAACCCTATGAATGAGAGACCTCCAAAAGTTCCTGGTCATCAGTAGCCCAGCTCAGATCTTGCAAACTCAAGGCCCTGGCTTCCTTGATTGAATCAATACATGTGTAATATAGTCTTCCCCTTTCCCTACTGCCTTGTACTTTTCCTAGCATTATGATTTTTGACAATGACTGATCTCATTGCATGACTGTTGAAAGTACAATAGCCTGAGTTTCGTTATTTTGGTTTCTAGTCAGAGTTCATTTATGACAGGGATGGGCATCTATGGGAGAATGGGGGGGGGGGTATTAGTCCACTAGGAGACCTTGGGGGCACATCTTGAACAAACCACAAAAATACTGTGGGAGGCATTTCTGCCATATTTTTAGCCCCCAAGTGACCAGAAATCACTTCTCATTTTTAAAAAAAGCTTTCTGGGGCCTAAAATGGCCGAGCCCCCTCAAAATAATGAGGCAAAAATGCCCCCACACTGTACTTCACACACTTGTATTTCAGTGTCTCACTATTACTCAGTGTAGGAATCTCACAAATTTTGGCAAAAGGATTATGTGTGTGCTTACGATGTGGTAGCTTATGATTTGCTTAGACAAGTGGTATTTGAGAACACATTTGAAAGAAGGGAAACAACAAAACCTTTCAGCCTTTTGTCCATTTTTTAGAGTGTTCAATTTCAGAACCTTGAAATGCAGGCTGGACGGGTAATGTAAGGAAGCAATAAAATTATGAAGGTTTGGTAGGGTACTGTAAGGAGCTTAATGTAGCCACCACAGTGGCTCTTCCAAACCTGTTGAAACATTTCTGACCCCTTTCCTACAGAATGAAATGCCTTCCCCAATTTGCTCTCTGGGGATGTATTGTGTGTCTATGTGCCTTCAAGTCACCTGTTGATTTACGCTGTTGTTGTTGTGTGCCTTCAAGTCATTTCCAACTTATGGCAACCCTAAGGTAAACCTACCATAGGGTTTTCTTGGCCAGATTTGTTCAGAAGAGGTTTGCCATTGCCTTCCCCTGAGGCTGAGAACATATGAATTGCCCGAGGTCATCCAGTGGGTTTCATTGCTGAGCTGGGAATCAAATCCTGGTCTCCAGAGTCAACTTATAACCAGCCCATTAATTACATATGGTTTTCCTATGCAAGGAGTATTCAGAGATGGTTTTGCCAGTTCCTTGCCCTGAAACATAGCCTAAAGTACCTGGCATTTGTTGCTGGTCTCCCATTCAAGTACTAACCAGGGCTCACCCTACTTAGCTTCCAAGATTAGACAGATGTGTTTAGGGTATTTAGGCCCTTGGGATACATTACCAAGAAATATGAAACTTTGGGAGAAGCAATGAACTTTATCTTGGTGGGCATGTTAATGGGGAGAGGAAGACACACTTACCTCTAGTGAGAGATTCTTCACTGTGTCACCAGGTTCCTCCTAAGAGTTAGACCACGACCACTAGCATGCCAGAGCTGAAAACAAGCAACCAAGAATCATATAAAGAACTGACTGATGCATAAGAACAATCAAAACAATAATAATGAGCAGAGTCCACAGACCACTTTTAAAGAGGATGGGCCAGCTATTTGTACAATCCAAGAAACTGTTGTTTTTTTAAAAAGCCACTACACGTCTTGCAAGTTGTTGTTGTTATTTTGCATTCTTATTTATCAAGGTCACCAAAGTTTGCAGTTGTAAGGTTCAGAACTTCAAAAACATTTCTGACAAAAAGCCATAAGTCATTGTTACAGAACCCCCTAAAGTTAATTGCCATTACAGTTTTGGAGACCAGCGAGATCTTTTTGCACCTTAGAGACTGAGACAAAGAAGTTTGAAGGAATAGCTTTTGGAGGGGCTTGACAGGCTGCCCTGAAGGGGTGGAGGGACGCCACCCCTTTCCTAGCTGGATCGGGACTGCGGCAACATCATGCTGTGGCTCCAATCCAGTCTTTTGAGGGTGCCATAGCCACAGCAGCGCAGCTATATGGCACTCCTTTGGCACTACGTTGTATGGATGCAGCGCCAGAGGAGCGCCATGATGTTTTGCGCCGTGTGGAGTGTCATGCAGCGTCATGGCATCCTGGGGGCAGAGCCAAGACATGCACCATCTGGTCGCGACACCCTGACTCTGCCTCCAGGTCAGCCTTTTAGGCTGCTTTGTACAGGGCCGGTGACTCCTGTCCAAACACACTGGTTCAGTGCTAGAGAATCCTGGGAATTGTCATTTATTGTGGCACCAGCGCTCTCTGACAGACAAGTCTAAATGTCTCACAAAACTACAGTTCCCAAAATTCCCTTACCACTGAGCCAGGACAGTTAATGAAGTGTCAAATTGGATTTTTTCTGTTGTGTGTTTTGGACCTATGTTACAAGTCTAATGCAACTTAAATCTTCCAATAGCTACTACAAAACGGAATCACATGCATGTCCTTTGTTATTTTACAACAAGCAGAACTTAGGAATGCTAGGTGGTTGTTGTTTTTAAACTACAGCTGGAGATTTATGGGAATCTGAATCTAAAACAGAAATATTTGCAAACTATGAAATTAGTTACAGGTTCTGTAAGTGCTGCACTAGGATTCACATGAGGAAAAATGTCTGCCCAGGCAAAAGAAGCAGAGAAGACAATATGGGGACCTTAATACTCCCTATGATCTAGCTCTGACAGAATTGTGTCTGCACCAGGAAACAGAGTTGATACCAAGGTAATTCTCAGCTTGCTGTAAAGAGTCATTTCTTTTCTCCAGTGTACGAATACGAATTTTTGTAGCCTATCACAGAAGTTTCCAGCAACCCATTATGTGCTATTGAAGTATTATGATCTCTTTGCCCTGGTTCTGTATTTTCAAGGGTAAAAAGCTTTTAGTTATATGCAAGGCAATTCTAGGAGTATTAGGAGAGCACATGAAATTACTGTCCTTCAGACTGCAGATAGGTATTTTTCCCCATGCCAAATTACAGGCCTAAATCAAAATTGACCCGCCATTAGCAAAACATCGCTTTTACAGTAAGTGCAGCTTTGAGAGTTTTCCATGCTTTCCGATCGCATTTGGACAAATGAAAACTATCTTTGCATTCTGCCAGAATAGCAGGATGTAGAAAAGAGCAGTTTCAATGAGGTTTTAATAATTCTGAGCATCTCAGTAACACTTTGCAGATGACATTCACTGTACAGGAGAAGACATGAGGAAAAGAAGGAAAATGCACCCTGATAACAATACAGAACAATCATCTATGTAATAGTATGTAGCTTAGTACCGATTTTGCACTGAAACCTCTCTTTCATACACATACACACTACACACATACACAAATACACACACACACACACACACACGTAATGGAAGGTGGGGAAAATGCAGTTCATGGACTGCATGTGACCCTGATCAATTCATATTTTAATGCCCCCAAGAAGATGTGAAGGCTGTATTTTAGCAGGAGGGAGCATATTTTAGGCCCAGGAGTGACCTTTTCAGGAGGAAGCAATTTGGAAGTTAACTTCTGGGTCTCTTTCTGCTGAAAAGAAAAAATAATTTTCCATGCCAGTCCATGCTGAGTTTCCAAGAAACTATGCAAAAGTACTAAAAATGACACAGAAATGATACTGGTTTTTTGTGGGTTTTTTGGACTATGTGACCATGTTCTAGAAAATTTTCTTCCTGACGTTTCGCCAGCATCTGCTGGCAAAATGTCAGGAAGAAAAAATTTCTAGAACATGGCCACATAGCCCGAAAACCCCACAAAAAACCATGGATGCTGGCCATGAAAGCCTTCGACTTCACATTAAAAATGATACTGCTCCCTAATACACTGGGAGGAAGCTTGTCATTTGCCACACTAGATAGTTTGAGAAGACCACCCATGGTATAACTGACAACAAGTTTTGCTAGCTACTTGAAGCAATACTGAAGGTGAACAGGTAGTTAAGATGGGATCAGATGGAAGAAAGGAAAACAGTAATTTTGCCGGAATAATGGCATATAGCTTCCCTGAGATTCAGAGAGTAAGCTCCTTGGGACAGGCACCCCTTGGCTCACAGTCTTCCAAACATTCTTCCAAGCATCATGATATTGGTAATGTTGTACAGTTGGCCCTCCTGATCCACAGATTTCTTTTTTAATCCACAGATTCAACCATCCAAAGGTTAATAATAATAATAATTATAAATGGCTTGAAATATATTTTTTTAAATATATAAATTCCCATGTATATAATGGGACGTGAGCATCCACTGATTTTGGTATCTGATGTGTGTAGGGTTGCCATAAGTCAAGACTTCCAAACCGGGACAAATGTAGGACAACATTTTCAAATGTAGGACACTTTTTAAAATAAAAATGGAGGACACATGAAAAAAATTGATGGTTTTTTAAAAAATGTTAATATAAATGCATGTTTCTTAGGCATGATCAAAATGGAGGACATTTTTGCATTATTCCTAGACAGATGGCAGAAATGTACTTCCCTTTCTGGCCAAACCACCCCCCTCCATTCCGTCATCATCACTATCATTTTTAAAACTAGGCAGACCTGTTAGCATTAAAAGCACTAAAAATACACAAAAACGACACTTTGAGGGAAATAAACCTTTGGAAATGGGCACCCACCTCCTCCTTCTCCTCCTCCCCTTCTTCCTCTTACTTCCTCCTCCTCCTCTTCCTTATCCTCCTCTTCTTCCTCCTCCTCCTCTTCTTCTGCTTACTTCTCCTCCTCTTCTTCCTCTTACTTCTTCCTCCTCCTCCTCCTCTTCCTTATCCTCCTCTTCTTCCTCCTCTTCTTCCTCTTACTTCTTCTTCCTCCTCCCCCTCATCGTTGGTTGAATTTCGCGCCAGGAAATGGCACTTTTCCCTTCCCCTGGCCAAGAGGCATATCCTCCCCAGTCCTCCTCCTCCTCCTCCTCCTCCTCCAAAGCTCACTGGCCAATGGCAGAATGGGGCTGGAAACAAGCCAGCACCCGCTCTCCGGCAATTGGCCAGACACCTTCAGGGACGCGCGCTCCTTTTTAAGCCCTGCGCGCGGGTGTGCAAGAGGGTCAAGAGCACGCTGCTGCCGGCCGCTGCCCGGGCAAGTGCCATGGGTGGCGCAGCAGCTGCGCAGAAGAAGGAGGAGGATTGGAGGAGGAGGGTGGTGCGGCCAAGGAGGAGGAAGAGGAGGGTGGCTGGCCAGCGCCAGCCGCATTAGCAGCGGCCTGGAGGCCGGGCCCAAACCCAGGATTTAGGGGGAACCGGGCTGGGGTTCCCCCAAAAGCGTGATTGTCACAGGAGCCGCAGGGTTATGGCATCCCTAGATGTGTGGCTAATTCATTCCCAGCCTTGACTGGACAACAAGCTGTGAGCCATGTGTCTACAGGAATTCGGGCCACACATGCTTTCAGCCTCTTGAGTCTTATGTCCCTGTTGAAAAAGCATCAGTTTTCCAAAGCACCTCTAGTGCTCACCCCAACAAGGAGAAATCCTTTTGTCCTCTACTTTCCTTCACTTGGCACCATCACATTTATTTTATTTTATTTTCATCCCACCTTTCTCCCAAAGTGGGACCCAAGGCGGCTAACAACATATATAAAACATATTGAAACAATTACAATTGTACAATTAATATCGTAAAAAATATAAAACAAATAAAAAAATACAAATATAAAATTTAAACATATAAAGTTCAAAGTAATAATCTAAAACCAACCCCCTCATCCCCCAATAATGCACGACACCTGTTTGAAACTCGGATGAATTTCAAGGTTTCTTTCCTCTTGACAAACAAACTACTCAAGGAGAATGGTAGCTGAGTCACAATAGCATACAGTTTCTACAGAAATACCACTTCTGCAGAGGAAAAACAGTAAGTGGTCCTGAGGGAACCTTTATATGAGTAAGAATATTGCTCCCTTGGAAAATGAAAACTTTTCCACTGGCAGAGTGGGGGAAAACTCTGTGTAAAACTCTGAAATATGCAACAACCTCTAGACACAGCATCCATATGTTTTGAGGGAGAAGAGTTAATCATTTTCATATGATCTTTTGTTAAAACTGCACAACTCCTTTGCTAACAGGAGGCACAGGTCCCAGAAAAATGTAGGGAGGCTATTTCCAAACATAAATGAACAAACAGTTTTCTCCTGATATTTTGCTACACCATACAAAATCCATCAGCCACACACATTTAGCCACAAAGATCCAAATGAAAGGAAACTACAAAAGAAAAGATCTAGCCCCCCTCCCTATCTTCTATTGATCCAGAGTATGTAGGTTTATTAAATCTAACTGCAATATGTTGCATGATACCCAGCAACATACAATGCAACTTGATGATTTATTTAGTTTGGTGCTTCACCACCATCACCGCCCCCCTTTAATTCTAAAACAGCTGTCAGGATTCCTTTCCAACAAGGACATTTATCTTAATGGTGGATGTTTTAGCTCAAGTTCAGTCAGCATCAGGAAATAAGCTGGGGGGGATCTCCCATTGCATTTGATAAAATATGTTTAAATCGCTTGGGGATGATAGCTGTAAAGAGCATGGAATCACATACCATGTTTCAAAAAATATTAATTTTTATAAGAAAGAAATATAACAGAATATTAGTACTCTTTTTTTAAAAAGAGAAAGAAATAACATTTTGCTGTGACTATATATAGTACTTGCAATATCCAATATACACATAACCAATACATCTTCTTTACTTGCAATATCCGATTCCTCCCTCAGAATACCTCCTAAAAATGTCTGACTACAGATGATATTTGCAGAGTTTTCATTTATCACAGCATGGACCATGTCAGATGATATATTTGGACTTAATAAACAGAGAGAGAAATTATCCTTGTGGGCTTACCAAATATCTACCACTTTCAATAAACTGTGACTTGGGAGAAGGGTCTATATTTGCCCAGTGTAAGCATACATTTGCTGACCATCAGACAATATTCCACTGGGTTACATGACTAAAAATTACTTACCATATATACTCGACTATAAGTCGACCTCATATATAAGTTGAGGAAATGTTTGGGGGCCAAACTGATAGATTTTGAAATAACCCAAGGATAAGTCAAGGGTAAAACTTAGGGGCATGTAGCAAAGGACTTGAAAGGTGAAGCTAAGGAAAACAATGCCAAAGAACTTTAAAAAATTCCAGCAGTTCTAACTGTTTGTGCTCATAGTAAAAGCTGCATAGAGGAGAGAATAGAGGGAGTTCAGTGTTTCCATGCTCTTGCCTTTCACCAAGGGATGGTTCTTTTTTTAAAAGTACAGTACTTACATTGACCCATGGATAAGTCGACCCAGGCTGTTGGGGTCAATTTTTTGACCAAAATTTCTAGACATATACATGAATATATACAGAAAACCTGAGTACAAAGGCATCCTCTTAAAGTTATACAGTGGGTCCTCACCTTACGCGGGGGATCCGTTCCGGATCCCTCCGCGTAAGGCGAATTCCGCCTATGTTCGAGCCCCATTGGAAACAATGGGGCTTGTGCGTGGCGGCGCGGGCGCGCACAGGGCGCAACAGACGCATGCGCCCATTCAATTGAATGGGACGTGCCGCCCCTTCCGCCCCGCGCGCGCCGGCGGCTTTGAGCACCTATGCTCAAAGCCGCCTATAAAAAGGCAGCGTATGGCGAGGCGCGACTGTACATGTTCCTCAGCTTCTCAGATTTCAAGTATCTAAACTGGATCTCAGTACCTCTAGTCATGAATGAAGAACAAGAACTATCAAAAACTTACAAAATGCCAGCAAGTGTAACTGTTTGTTCTCACCCGAAAGGAAACTACAGTAAATGGTGGCTGTGTGATGTGATGGAGGGCGAAGAAAATGTACGTACATGAAAAGGGATGCAAAGGCAAATTAAAGAAAGGGGCACTACATCAACTGTTGATTATAGCCTTTAATTTTAATGTTTGTTGTTCTTGTTGTCTGCTTTCAAGTTGTTTTCAACTTATGGGGAATCTAAGACAAGCCTATCGTGGGGTTTTCTTGGCAGGTTTTTTCAGAGGGGGTTTGACCCTGCCGTGCTCTGAGGTTGAAAGTGTATGATCTGCCCAAGGCCACTCAGTGGGTGTCACAGCTGAGCCGGGATTCAAACCCTGGTCTCCAGTGTCATAGTACAATGCTGAAACCACTACACCATGCTGGTTCCCACATATTAATCCAGAAAAACTGACAAACATACCCAAATGTCTATTTCAAGTCCTTCAGAGCCCAATTCCTCTCAGTGCTCCTTTGAGGGGAATCATCAAAGAGGTGCCTCTGATGCCATTTTCCCGCTTGCGCATTCAAAAAAGTCAGAAGTGGCACCATGGCAGAGAGATGGATTAAGCTCTTGCATTTTGCCACTCTACTCAAAGAAGGAAATGGTTCCTTTAAAAAAAAAAGGGTTATAGTTCAGTTGGCCCATCCCATTTGCGGCTTTGACTTTTGCAGAGTCGATTATTTGCATTCTCTCTATCAATCTCTAGGTCCACCAGCACAACTTTGCCAGAAGTTGACCATAGCGTTGTGCTGGAGAACCTATAAGTTCCTAGACAAAACACCTCTGGGCATTTGTAGGTCTTACAGCATGAATCTATGATCAGTCTCTGGCAGATGCTGACCATAGAGTTGCACTGGAGGACCTGGAGATTCTTAGAAAGGTATTCTCTTAGGTAAAAAGAATAGGGTTTTTTATTTGTAGTTTTCCCCCATTTATAGTGGTCTTTCACTCCTAACTCCAGCGAATGTGGAAGGACCACTGTACATATATTGACCCATGGATAAATCAAAACAGTTTTTTGGGGTCAATTTTTGTCTAACATTTTTTAGACTTCTATACTATGGTCATGAATGCATGTAAAGGAGTGTTTTCCTTTGCAAGGGAGGAGAACTCAGAGTGTTTTTCAGTAAAGGTACTAAACAATTTTTTTAAAATGTCTTTGATATAGTGGATTCCTTACTCAGCAGCTGCATGAATGGACTGTGTGGTTGGATTTGTTTGTGTTGCTTGTTCCACAATGCACTTTGTTGTGAGGTTGATCTAAGGTAGCCAGATATCATGTGCAGATGCTGTCAGGGGCATCTATCTGTAGGTGCACACAATACTTGTACAGCTGGGGGGAAAACATCAGAGCTTGAAAAGTAAATTTTTAAAGAGGAATATAATGATGGGGTGAAGCCATTCACAACTGAGCAGTGGCAGGATCATGCTATGGGTATGAAAAGGAACCGTCCAAGCTCTGAATTTTCTGTAGGGATTTGCAAAACTGAGTGACTAGACTTGCCCTCCAGGCATGACGGCTTAACACTTGTACCTTACCCAATTTTGACATGTTATCCTGGAAAAGTTGGCAAACTCTATGGGGGAATTCACACTGAGTTTTTTTGTCCTGAGGAGATGCAGATCATCATGTTGATGCATATCGGGATTGTTGTTCCCATTATGTTTTGGATTCACAAATCTCTCTGTGTCATTTTAATCCTTGTGTTATTCATACGTGCCATCGTTTTGGGATAAAATGGAGCTGCCTCCATTCCCTTTAAGGATAGTGAGTGATCCAAATTGATCTGGAAATGGATTCACACTGCCAATGATGCAGATCAATGCGGATCTTTCAGGAAAACTCAGAAGAAGAAAAAACACCAGTATTAAATATTCTGGGTTAAGTGGGGGGTTGGAAGCCCCTGCAAAAAAGTGCACCAAGTGCATTCAGGAAGAGCGTGAACACCAAGGAAATAACCTGGATTCATCCCGGATTATTTTCATAGTGTGAATGGGGCCTATGTGACAAATTGAAATTAGATGATATAGCATCTTGTTCCAGAGGTGCGACCAAGAGCCAGCTTTGGAAAACCTGGGAACAGTTCTCAAAAGTAAGTCTTCAGTTAATTATTTTTCTTTAAAATCTCAAAAGTTAAACTACAGTATATCATTTACACAGTGTTTCATACTCTTGCATAATGTTTACACACCAAAGTACATTTTGCGCCCCAACACACTATATGGGCACAGAGTCTCTTTCTCTCCCTTCCTGCCACACACTCCCTTCCTGAAATGGAAGTTGTATATGGAAACAGCTACCATATATACTCAACTATAAGTCGAGAATTTATGCCCAAATATTGACCCTAAAATCTGGGGTTGAATTATACAAGGGTCAATACAGTTACCATGGCTTGAGATCGACTGGAGGACAGTTAACAACAACAGTAACAAACAGTAATAATGCTCATAAAGCTCCTTTAAAAAGTAGCCCTGATGCCCCGCTCTCTGTGCCTTGGCAGCGCTTGCTGAAAGAGCTGTGAGGCACCAGTGTGAGTGTGCATGGAGCGATTCCCTTCTCAATCCTATCTCCAAACTTTTCTTTCTCCTCTTTGCATTTCCCCATTTTCCCTCCATTTGCAAGCCGATCTCCAAACCTTGCCTCTTCTTTGCATTTCCCCCATTTTCCCTCCGTTTGCAAGCCCTCTT
>NC_056524.1:17468323-17483557 GCF_019175285.1 Sceloporus undulatus
CTTTGCATTTCCCCATTTTCCCTCCGTTTGCAAACCGATCTCCAAACCTTGCCTCTCCTTTGCATTTCCCCATTTTCCCTCCGTTTGCAAACCGATCTCCAAACCTTGCCACTTCTTTGTATTTCAGACTGCTTGCAAGCTGATCTCCAAACCTTTGCTTCTCTTCCTCCTTCTCCTCCTTGCGTTTCCTCTGAAAACCAAGTTTCTCATTTTCCCCCTCCACTTCCACTTTGAAGCCAACCTTAAAATCTGTCTCCTAAATTCTGCACTCGACTTATCCACGGGGCATATCGAAATCCAAGATTTTGATCCTAAAACCTTCCCTCGACTTATACATGAGGTTGACTTGTACACGAGTATATATGGTTTGTCACAACATCATATATATATATATATATATATATATATGCGCAAAGGTAGGCATGGAAACTACAGCATGGTGTTGGGTCTACTGAATCAAAATTTTACAGAAAATATGTGTTGAGATAAGGAACTAGACATACCAAACCATGCACGTTTCTTGCCTGCAAACACACACTTCCATATTTAAAACATGGACTTTAATCATACGCAATCCAACATCTATGTGAAGAATTAAGCAAGCATATTTTTCCATTTTCCCCTACAGTTTTGCAAAACAAAGCAGTACAGTAGAGCAAAGCACAGCAGAAAAACTACCAGCGCCTTCAGTTCTGGTCTGAATTGGTCATTAAAATTTTGGCATGAAAAAAAAAATCCTTCAGGCTCTGAACCTGGCAGGACAGCACCCACAGCAGAAATGGACTGCTAATCTAAAATCACACAACCAAGGGGTGTGTTGGCAGAGGAACAGGGATGTGAGAAAGCCACCCCCAGCATTTGAGGGCAAGAGCCATTACAAAACAGCCCTGTTCACCTACCTGCTCAGTTCCCCACCACCTTTGGCTCAAACTCCAAGAACTACTCCCTGTGTAAATTCAGTCTAACATATGTAAACATTAGGAAATTGTACATTGCTAATGACTAAGACTGGACTAAAACAATATACTGTAATAGCAACAATAATGTAGGAAACAGAAGTAGAATCAGCTGGGTAGACCCAAAATGAGTTTTAGAAGAGCATGCCATAGTGGTTTGAGTGCAGGACTGACTCTAGAGATGAGATTTCAATTCCCAGTTCGGCTCCCAAACTCACTGGTTGACCTTGGGCAAGTCACACAATCTCAACCTCAGGGGAAGGCAATGACAATCTCCTCTGAATAAATCTTGCCTAGAAAACCCCATGATAGGATCTGCCTTAGGGTCACCATAAGTCAGAAATGACTTGAAAGCACAGAACAACAAATTTGTGGCATGACAATTCATAGCCTTTAATCTCCTGCAATTATACTGGATCAGTCAGGAATTGCTCCTCATCAAACAGAAAAAAAACTGTTCTTGAATTTGCCACTGCAAATGCCACTGTTCTTGAATTTGCAACTGCTAAGCTCAAGATGTGGACTCTCCATGTTTGAAAGTTTCCCATTGAAAGGCATTCCTAGGAACATCCAAAGAGTCCTCCTGGATCAGTACAAAGGTTAATGCAGTTTGACACCACTTTAACTGCCATGGCTCAGTGTTATGGAATTCTGGGATTTGTAGTTTTGTGAGACTAATCTAGCTTTCTAACAACAAGAACGGTTGAGCTGATGGAGAGACCAGATGGGACACCTGCACAACCTTTGAATCATAACAATAGGCTTTGACTTGGGTTTCCAATATGTAAGACCAGTATTCAAGCTGCTTAGTAATATCACAGGATTTCATAGCTGTGGGAAATCATGGCCGCTAAATGAGAAAACATCCCTTTCCACTCCCTTCTCTCTCCAGCTGTGAGCAGCATCATTATCGTGAGGAATAGGGCAGTTTCTTCCTTTGAATCATCCCTCAGACCTGCTGTGCTGCTGTTCCATTTCCACCTAACAATCCCACCCAAAGAATGGACAAACCTTCCTCCATCCATTTGCTATTATTTAAGACAGGACGTAATTACAACAAACCAAGGGGGTTACAGCTGATCAAACCCTATGCATTTCCCTCCATTCTATATATAAAAATAGCTCAGGGTAAATGCAACTTGAATTCCCTTCTGCTGAGATTTATGCCTTTTTAAAAAAATAAAAGCAATAGCTAGCGGGCAAGCAAGCAACAGGGCTCTGCGCAGCACAGACAAGTTAAGGTAGAGATGTTCCTCACATAATTGCCCTCTAACAAGAACAACAGGAGGTTTTCAATAAAAAATCCTGCAGTTCATTTTTCCTCCCATCTCCTGGCAATGAAGAAAAACAAACCTCTACAGAGCTCTGCAGCACCACTGCTGCACACAAGAGAAATTTAACACGGTTTGAGTACACCACTTGGGTCCAGTCTGCCGATTTCACAAAAAATAAAGTATGGCCTGCTCGATTTGAGGATCAGGAGCAAAGCAAGGGTAGCCCTTGGAAGGCTATGGGCTGAAGTGAGGTTAAAAATCTGTCTGTTCTTTGGTTTCATAAGGCTGGCTCTTAAAATAGGTTTTCTTTAACACGGTTTTAAAATAATTTTGAAAATATGTTCTATTTTGCATGGTTTCAGGGGGCCCAGCAGGCCAAACAGTGATTAATAAACACTTTACCATTTTTTTAAGTATTTACATATAACCATACAAAAGGTATTTACATATAACAATACAACATCACAAACAATACAAGATGGGGGAGGGAACACAAAGAAAAGGAAGAAAGTAAAAGTAAAACAGAAGCAAAGAATGCCTGTTATATTCACATAGTTATTATTGTACCATTGCATTCTTGACTTCCTTATGCATGTATAGATTGTCTATCTTCGTAAAAACTTTCAGTTCAACATGTCTTATCCTCTAACACTTATTGGCATTAACTTTCCAGAAACAAATTGCCTGTCCTATTAATAAATATTTTTAAGCAATAAGTGCCATACAATAAAAGACAGATTTCATCATCTGAAATCTTTGTGCATGGACAAAGCAGTGTTTGAGTGTTCAGATCATTAAAATATGGACCAATGGACAGTATCAACACCTAGAAAAGTCAAAAGACACTGCTCAAAGCTTTTCGGAAGGCACATGGAACAAGCGTGTGACATCACATAGGCTGCTACAATGACAAGTCGAGTCATTATTCTGCCCATTTTACAAACTGGAAAAATGAGGCTGTCAGGTGCAAAATTGTAGGGTCCCACCCAAGAGCCAGGTGCCAATTCCCAATTCACTAAATTCCCAACTCCTGGGTTAATGGTCCCCAGGAGGGAACTGTAGGCAGCATGAGGCAAAATCAGAGCATGGAACAAAAACAAAAGTTTTGACAATAATTCCCAGAAAACTTACATTTTTGTTGTTATTTTGTGCCCTTCAAGTAGTTTCCAACTTCTGGAGATCCTAAAATGACCCTATCATGGGGTTTTCTTGGAAAGATTTGTTCAGAAGAGGTTTGCCATTGCCTTCCCCTGAGGCTGAGAGCATGTGACTTGCTTAAGGACACCCAATGGGTTTCATGGCCAAGCAGGGAATCAAAACCTAGTCTCCAGAGTCATAGTCCGACACTCAAACCACTATGCTACACTGACTATTCCAACTGCCAGAATCCTTGGGAATTTGTATAATTTGCAGTCCAAACCCGTAACTTTTCTAGGCTCTGTCAAGAATCCTCCTGGTCCTAGGAAACAGAAGATTGCAGATAAGCAATCTCTTGCCACTGCCTCCAATACAGCTGTCAGATGTGGTGCTCTCCCTCAATTTGAGTCTTGTAAGAGACATAGATTATATCTGCATTGCAGAAATAACCCAGTTTGGGACCACTTGAACTGCCATGGCTCCATGCTATGTAATTCTGGGAAGCTCTGGTGCCACAACAGACTACCATTCCCAGAACTGTATAGCGTGGAGCCATGGCAGTTCAAGCAGTCTCAAACCAGATTATTTCTCCAGTGCAGATACAGCCATACACTACCCAACTGCTTGCTCTCAGCTAGTAGCCAGTCTTTCCTCATTATTTCTAGCCCTTGAAGCTGAGTGTCTCACAACCAGCTGTGTCTCAATAGTTGAGCTAAGATCAAGACTCATGTTAAGAGAGATAAGCTGAACTCAGGCAAGATGCCATCAGCAGAACAAATACAGTATAAATATGAGAAGGCTGAATTCGGTCTTGGGAGATCTGGGTTCAAGTTTCCTGAGACACGAAAACTCAATGATTGACCTTGGGGCAATGACTGTCTCAGTCTGACCTACCACACAGAATTGCTGTGAAGATAAAAGAGAGAGGAATAGAGCTAAGCATACCACCTTGAGCTTATTGGAAAGAAAATGAAACATCAAAAATACAAATTTTGGCGGTGGTGTGTGCCTTTAGTCATTTCCGACCCTAAGGTGAATCGTGGCGTTTTCTTGGCAAGATTTGTTCAGAGGAGGTTTGCCATTGCCATCCTCTGAGGCTGAGTGAGAGTTACTTGTCCAAGGTTAGTCAGTGGGTTTACATGGCTGAGCCAGGATTCGAACCCTGGTCTGCAGAGCCATAGTCCAGTGCTCAAGCCACTACACTAATATAAATAAGTAATACTGGCCCTGGCAGGTGATGAAAGGCCCTCCCTCCACCTCAAAGACCACTGCTATGGCCTCAGAGGGAGAGAAGAGGCAATATCTGCTGGACATAATCCGCTCTCCCACTGCTATGCCCTTTTCCTTGTGTGTCATGTCTTACTCAGATCGTGCTAACTACCAAATTAACAATTTTTAAGCTTCTCTGAGACCTTTATGGCTGAAGAGCAGGGCATAAATACTCTAAATAAACAAATCAATATAATATAATATAATATACACATACACATACAATAAAATGCTCCAGGCATCAAGTCTGTGGCAGACCATTTATTCCTATTCCAAGAAGTGAACAGGTTCCAAGAGAAGACCTCAAGTATCCTACTTCTTGGACGCTAACCCCAAATATAAATTAACTATAAAGAAAGAAGGAGAAGCTAGCACTCCAAGGATATTGCTCTAAGCGAAAAGGAAAAGCAAATGCTGTCATCATCACAGTCAGAGACATCTGTCTCCAGTAGTTTAATATTTTTTAAAAAGAGAAATCATAATATACAAGATATAAACACGCTGAGGCTCTACAGTTTTGCAGCAAGATAAACAAACTGAAATGACAGAGTGCTTAATGCACTGATGTACAAGCTTTTCTGGCAAAAGCGCCACTGCTCTAGTCCACAGCATGAGAGTGCCACAAGACACAAGACATTTTACTACTAGCGAACACAATCTGGCACATGTGGGGGCGGGGAGCAATAATTCAACAAGAATGTGACCCAGCTGCTACAAATTTAACCATTATTTAGTCACTATAACTACTAAATCATGAATTGGAGCCATGCTTTTCTTTTAGTCTATTCCCCCTTCCTCTCATGCACTTAGATTCATGAACTCTCTGATTCCAACTTGCATTGCTCACAAGTTGTTGCTGTATCCAAATTTCTGGGATTTGTAGTTTTGCGAGATATTTAGCCTTCTCTGTCAGAAAGCTCTGGTGCCACCACAAATTACAAATTCTAGGATTCCACAGGATGGAGCCATGGCAGTTAAAGCTGGGTCAAACTTGATTAATTCTGCAGTGTGGCAGCAGCCCCAGTTCTGTCACAGAAAAGGCTGTATTTTGGGAGTTCCAGTACAGTCAGCTCTCCTAGATTCTGTATCCATGGATTGAACCATCCATGCCTTGAATTTAAAAAAAAAAATCCAAGAAGCAACCTCAATTTTGTAATTTTATATAAAGGACACCATTTTACATCATTGCATATAATGAGAGTTGAGCATCCTCAGATTTTGGTAGCCATGTGTGTGTGTGGATGTGGAACTAAATCCCAAGAGATACCAAGGGCCCACTATACTTTATATTGGTTGTGACCAAACTTCTTGCAGCCTTCCTTCTGCTTCTGTGTACCTCTGCAAATAACTCGAAGGAAGGAAATGATGAAGAACAGAAGATAATTTTCAATGGGTCAGGGGACCCTAGGGATTTCTGGGGCTGCATGGATCACCATAAATGCAAAAACAGATAAATAAACTGCTGCAGTGTGGCAGCAGCCTCTGCCTCACAAAGCAAGTTACAACAGCGACCATGGGGAAATTACTTCCAAGGGGTTACTGAGATGGTGTAATTAATTCCGATAGAACATCGGTTGAATCTGTGTTGTTCACATGGAAGTTGTGGGGGGCTGCCAAAAAACCTGCAAAACGCAGGATAATTGATCTCGCGGGGGGGGGGGGGGGGTCCCAAGTTTTCCTGAAAGATTCACATTGTCAGCTGTGTGAATAACTGATACAGATAGACTTGGGAGAAAACTCTGAATGTCTTAAATGTGTTTCAAATACATCCGCATTATTGACTCCCATCTTTATTCACAATGCTGACACGTGTGAGCAACAGAACTCACCAAGACGCAGTTCCGATTAAAAAAAAATAGTGTGAGCAACAAATCAGAAATGTGTGAGATTGTTTGCATAGTCACATTGCAAAACGAAAACATGTGAATAACCCCCTAGACTTCAATGCCAAGGGTTCAAGCTGCTGGTCCCTTCCAGGACCCTTCCTAAGGAAATGTTATATTTAAAGATCGGCACTAACCTACAGTGAAATATAACACCTGTATCACAGTTTCAGACTTTTTTTCTTTGTCTTCCAACCAAGAGACACTTAATTGATGCAGAATCTCAGCTGCAAAATGCAAACTACGGTGAGCTGGTTGCTGGGGTAATCTGTTGCTAGGAATAGAATTTACAGACAGCATCAGAACATTTCCATCCTATCGGCTCCAGGTACGGAAGCTCGGGATGTGCCTTTCCAGAAACTGTTGCTTCTTCTTCTTTTTTTAAAATACATGGTCTTCCCTGCCATGCATACAAATGCATGCCTGAACAGCGTGTGACTGGCCTGGTACTTTCAGCCAGCGTGCTTGAAAAATAAGCTGCTTTTTTGCTCACAAGATGTCAGAAATGACCGGAGTACTTGCTTTGAGAAAACGCCCATGGATCCAGGATGGGCCAAGTATTGCCATGGGCTGGTGTCCACATGTCTTAACTGCAAAGGAGGAGAAGGCATCACAAAGTGCAGGACATTCAAGAGAAATGTAGGGCATGATCAAATAAAAGCTAAAAACACTCACAGAAATAGATATTCATGCTTCTTTGTCATGTTTCAAATGGAGGACATTTGGGAATTCCTCCTGGACAGAAGACTGAAATGTAGGACATGTTGTGGAAAAGGATGATGCCAGTGGGGCCACCATCAGACCCCCTCCACGAGGCCATGACCACTCTGGATTGCCTTTTTCTGGCAAAAAGGAGGAGAATTGCCTCTTCTGGAAGGTTCCAGGAGCAGTAAACACTTTTTACATTGGTCACGGTCCTTCATGTACACTTTTTAAAAATACACAGGTTGAATTTCCCTTACCTGAAATGCTTGGGACCAGGAGTGTTTTGGATTTTCCCCCCTAGATTTTGGAATGTTTGTATTTGGATAATGAGATCATGGAGATAAGACCCAAGTCCAAACATGAAATTCATTCAAGTTTCATATACACCTTATGATGGTAATTTTAAACACAATATTTTAACAATTTGTGCACATTGAACCATCAGAAAGCAAAGGTGTCACTATCTCAGCCGCCCATATGGGCAATTTTGGATTTGGAGTATTTCAATTTTGGAATTCTGGATAGGGGATTCTCCATCTGTTTAAATTTTTCAAAACAAGAAATTGATTGCCATTCCCTTGATTTTTCAGTTTTTTTTGCTGTCAGTACAGTATAACCCCAAGACAAAATGTTACTTCTGCTTGAGGACTGAGACAATACACTATGAAAGGAGAAGGGAGAGGGTCTTCTTTGCTGTGGCACCCCAAATTAAGAATGCTCTCACCGTGGCGACTCAACTGGTACCATTGTCATAGCTGTTCACTAAAGCTACTGGAGCTAAACAGTTTACATAAATCCTCCTGTCTACATAGTTTGAACTATTTTAACCAGTTTTAAGGTGTCTTCTAATGTGTTCAATTGTTTACTATGATTTAAATTGTAGTGGTTTGAGTGTTGGGCTATGATTCTTGAGACCAGGGTTTGATTCCCAGTTGTGCCATGAAATTCATTGGGTGACCTTTGGCAAGTCACACACTCTCAGCCTCAGGGGAAAGCAGCGGTAAACCTCGGCTAAACAAATCTTGCCAAGAAAACCCCATGACCTTAGGGTCACCATAAGTTGGAAACAGCTTGAAGGCACATAAGAACTTCTTTACACTGTTTAAATTAGGTTGGTTTTATTGCATAGCATGCTTAGATCTTTACATACAGAATGGGATACAAATAATTGAATAAATAAATAAAATATTAGCTCCTGAACCTACCGAAGCTATCCACTCTACCACCATAGATTCTTACGTAGTATATATATTCAGAGCCTTAATTTGAAAGAAGACCTGCCCCTTCTTAAAATCAGCTCATGTAGCCCTTCTGTGATTGTCACTGTCAGCAATACACAAAAAGGCTTTCTCTATAATTGTGCTCACTTAGGTGGGACACCCTACCCCAGTATCACCCACTCGGATGCTGTCCAGGTGATAGTGGATAAAAATTCCCATGTGCCAGTTTAGATAATGGTCAGGGATGATGGGACATGTAGTTCAACAATTATTCCAAACAATATTTGGAAGTTTTTTTCGGGCGATGTGGCCATGTTCTAGGAGATTTTCTTCCTGCCGTCAATATTTGGAAGATAAAGTTGTTAAAGCTAATCTCGTTTCTGGGTTGAAAGTATTGTGCATGCAGTTGCTGAAATTTAATTTGATGATTATTAGTTTTTTGTGCAAGTCTGAATGTCTATAGCAGCACTAACTTTCAGATCTGACAAAGTATTTTGATTGTTGTCCAAACAATAGCGCTGAGTTTCAATTCAAAATTCCAGATGTGCAGGTTTGACAGAAGCAAAAATGGGGAGCCAGCCATAACCCATCAGGAAATCAAGCTAGACATCTCAAGATCTGACAGATCAGTGACCATTTTCAAGGTGAAATCTCAAACAGCGGGATTCCTATAAGAAAAAGAAGTGGCCTGCTATAGTTCATTGAGAAATAACTTTCTGAATAAAGATTCTCTGAAGCACAGCAGGTAAGATTCCTGAGGGTTTTTAAATAACAAAGCAGAAAACAATAGAGGGCATGAGATACCACTGTACCTCAGGTAATGAAGTTGCGGTGTTCCTAGGTACTTCTTTAACAGAAAATCTGATACCAGAATCAGAAATAACATGGAGAGAATAGGGATAGGTTCCTACATCAGAATATAGAAGCCCAGGTCAACATGTTTCAGCAAACTTTATTAAAAATTCAACAGTACGTATGCATTTGTGAGGCCAGGTAAGCTTTGTGTAAGTGAACAAAAACATTTTGATCCTTCTAGAGATCACTTTAAGTTTTCTTCCAAAATGCATCCAGGAATGACTTTTGTTGTTGTTGTTCCACCAGCCTCTGCTTTACTTATGATTTCTATTTTGGTAGCCAAATTTACAGGTTATGCTTTTTTTTTTTTTAATGTGCTGACATAGCTGGTGAGGCAGGGTTACCTGCTCTCCCCTTTTGTTTGCCTGTTCAAACATGTTAAGAAACGGATTCTGGAGGCGGGGGCTGTTTACCTTGTTTGCTGTTGGCAAGCACATACACCTAAAAAAAGGATCAGCCAGAACAGAATTCCATTTTTTCCCAGCTCAAGCTTTATTGTATTGCTTACACCAAATAAGATGCTGCAACCCAACACCAGAAGTCTTTCTCCAGTCCTTCTTCCCCATCTGCCTGGTGCTGCTGGTGCTACTAAAAAAACCCAAACAGGCAGAGGACAAGGAAGAAAAGGGAGTCTGTGGGAGTATTAAAAGACTTTGTAAAAAGAAGCTTCACTACTGGAAGCTTTGCTAAGTAAGGTATTCCTGTACTGCCAGTATGATTCCTGAAGTAAAGAGGTGAGTAGGAAATTAGGTTACATGGACCCCTTTGGGAATACGAGGTACAGAGTCACATGGCACCATATACATTTTATCTAGTAAATAATAAACTAGAGGAAGGCCAAGCAGCAGGTCGTTGATGTACTGTCACCAACAGTCGGTGCTTGACCTCTCACACTGTGTACAGTTTGGGCTCTTGTAACTTAAGTGGCTGAGATTTGCAAAAGAGGTCAGGAAGTCAAGTGTGGTTTACAAAAGAGAATGCTATTTGTCACTATTTCACCCAGGTCTAGTATCAAACCTGTCCCAGCAAATACTCAGGCTTCCATTATATTTCACTCATTTACAGGTCACATATAGGTTAGATTTTTGCAATGTACTTTACATACAGCAGTCCTTGAAAAACACTTTGAAAGTGTAAATGGTGTGAAATATGGGAACTGCAGTAGTTTGTTTTTTTAAAAAATCATTCTTTACTCCTTTTGGTTATTCATTTATTGGAAATATCCTGTATCCATTATTTATTTTTTCTAAATAATGCTAAATTTTGTATACATGCACACTCCTTCATCTGCCAACTTATGGCAACCCCATTAATTTCATAGAAATCTGTAAACCTCTGAATCATTGGAACTTACATAGATGTTGACTTACTAAGAAGTTACTATTGATTCAACAGATGTACTCCAGTTGAGGCTAACAACTGGAGTGAACCCAATGTGTGCTACTTATTGCCAGAATGTTTATGCTATCAACAATACTTTTTAAGAGTGGCCAAGGAAAATAAAGTAATAAAATAATTGTCACTAATAGGCATTTCTGCTATGTATGCTGTATATATATACCTGAAATTCTGACATGAATCTGGGCTTAAATCATAAAAATTCATGCTGTGAAAAATTAATTAGGCTTTCTGGTCCCAAAGGACTCTTTCTTTTCCTATGGCAGTCTAAAATGGCAATACTTTAAAAACTGGTACACTTTTCCAGAGCAGCAGTTCAACTCCAGCTCCAGCACAAGGCAATCCTATGCAATTTTATTCATCTTTAAAACCCATGATGTTCAGTGAGATTTTAATCCCAGGTAAACGTGCATAAGACTGCATGATGAACAAGGGACAGGCATGATTGAAATCCAGATATCACAAACAAGAAGCTGAAATACAGTTGTCTGTAACAAATCACTTTCTCTTGGTAACAAGGGTGTAATGCAGTTGCATTCCAAATGTAAATAAAGAATGGGGATAACATTACCTTCTTTGGGTGCTAACAAAACATAGATTCTTGTATTAAAAGCTATTTTAAGAGCCTCTTAAAGGCATTTGGATAGGAATTTTCTCTTTAACAATATTTTGTTAACAAGCCAGCATTTGCAGAGTTGGCAAAAAGCATACAAGTTTCTATAAACTGGGTTCAGATGGAGAAAGATGCAACAGAAGAGTGGCAAACCCTAACTGCACAGGTTTCATTAGATATCACACTTTAAGGACAGGCTGCCACATCCTAGGCAAATTCCAGATAATAATAATAATAATAATAATAATAATAATAATAATAATAATAGGTTTTATTTATATACCGCCCAATCACTGGGAATCCGAGCGGTTTACAATAGAGGGGATAACTGTCTGTTATCCCCTCTATTGTAAACCGCTCGACAAAAGGAGAAGAATATGTTGAGGGGTGGAGGAATCAGGTCCAGCATTCTTCTTCCCTCTGAGGCCTGGACCAAGGCAGTGGACCGGAGGGAGGGCTCTTTCTTCTTCAGGCTAGCCCTCTGTGGACGGGCCAGCCTACTCTCTCCCTCAGAGTGCGAAAGATGACAGTTTTAGGGAGGGAGGAGCCTCTTTCTTCAGGCTAGCCCCTGATGTACTGGGCCGCCTTCTCTTCTCCTCAGGGCCGAACGATGAAAGTTAGGGAGGGAGGGAATGTCCTGGAAATGCAACTATTTATATATCGCAATGGGACTGTGGGATTTTTGTGCTTCGGAAAGTGCAAGTTGTAGCAACTTGAAACTCGCCAAAGGAGCGCTTTTAAAGAAGCCAACAACAAAACATGTCAGTGCAAGCAATATGTCAAGAAGTATTAGATGCTTTTTCTTCCCTCTATCAATATTATCAAAACTACAGTTGCCCCCCTAACTCGCGGATCTGGGATCCATGCCCTCAATATCTGTGGAGGAGCGACCTCCGCTATTTCTAATGTATGTGCACCCAGGTTGTGCAATGGGGACGCACCCGATTCAAACCTATGAGGCTTGATATGCTTGGGCCTCCGTTTTCATGGGGGCAGTCCGGAACGGATCCCCCGTGAAAGCAAAGGGCCAACTGTATTATATGCCAATCCTATGACCTCCATATTTAATAATGAAATCAATCTATAACTGACAACTTCCATTTTCATCTCTTCGTCTTCCAACATTAATGTTATAGTCAGTTGTTGTCTCCAGGATTCCAGTGACTGCTAATGTTAAAACTAATTAGTATTTTGGTAGCAGTAACTTAATGGTTTAAAAAAATTTCCCCACCCATGATGATTTCAAGCTCATACCCAATAACAGATGATGTTATGTTTTTTCTACTCTGTGCTAACATCACTCCTAAGTGCATCTAACTCAGCATTTTGTGGAAAACATTTAACACTTTTTCTTTCTAGTTCTAAAACTCTACACTGCCCAGATAACACCGCAAGCTCTGAACAACCCTGATATGGCAAACATTTGCTCTTCTTACCCGGTCATAAATTAGGACTGATAAAAGAAGATGATATTCATTCAGCTCAGAGTATTTGCACGGCCTTGGGACAGGTGGCATCAGTCCAAGAGCTGGTGAACACTGGTTATATAAATGTGAAATACTCCTATCACCACACCCCAGTGGGCAATTTTAACAAAAATGAAACACTCATTAGAAAAAGGCCTGGATTTATTATTTCTGGACCATTTCTGCTTGAGGTTCTGTCGCAGATGCTGAAAACGCTTCACACGCTTCTCCCCCCCATTGTCGACAGGGGAAAGTCGCTGCTTCCTTTGATAAAAAGACATTTTACTGCAGAAATAGAAAGCATTTTGTATAAATATAATCATGTGGACTCTTCTGGTGTTAAAGGAGGACAGGCTGAGCCTGGGTTCCTGCCATGACTCCAGTGCCCAGTGTATACTGATGAGGTTTCTCAAAGTAGAGTTGCTGCTGCTCCAATTACAGTGCTTGTTTTCAGATAAGTGGGACTGGAGTATGTGTGAGGAGGTCAAGAAACTCCACTTACAAACAAAACTTTCTTGGAGCTGTCCAGTTAATAAGCCAAAGAAAACACTGGGAATGCAGAAAACTCCCTTAAATATTACAGTTGTCCCTCTGCATTTGCTGGGATTAGGGGCACAGGACCTCGTGAAAGTGGGGAAACCGCAAATAAAAAAAACTATTTCTTACCTGAGAGAATACATCTGTAGGAATCTCTAGGTCCCAGACGTCTTGAACCACAGAATCATGCTGGAGGACCTACATGCCTAGAGAAGTGTTTCTCAAATAATCTCCAAGTCCTTCGTTGGCAACTCTATGGTCATTTCCACCAGAGTTGTGCCAAAGGATCTAGAAATTCAAGACAGAGCATATTAATCAAATCTACAAATAATCAAATCCGCAGAAGTCAAATCAACAAATGTGGAGGGCCGACTGCACTGAGCTTATATAGTCATGTATAAGTTTGAATTTTTTATTCAAAAATTGACCCCAAAAACCTGGTCAACATCCACATGTCACGTAAGTACTGTATCTTAACTCTTTTTAAAAAAGGTCCCACCCTGAATAGAGTGGGAAAAGCAAAAAAGCTTATAGTCTGTCTGGGGGAAAACCTAAAGAAGCACCGACCACCTCAACTCTCTCTACAGTGGTGTTTGGCCTTTTATGATGTCTGGATGCAAAATAGCAGGTGGTGGTTTTTTGGCATTCCAAAGGAATGTTCAGAGAGTAAGGTCTTTGAGGCTTCTTTTTAGTTCCCTGTAATGGACTAAGCTCTTGCCTTTCACCAACCTATCAAAGAAGGGGTAGTTCTTTCCTGATAGAATTAATACTGTACTTAATTCTTGCCTTTATATCTTTTTTGACATGTGCATATTTTATTAGATCCAGCTTCACTATCTAATTTGATAGTGGCTTGACTCATTAAATATTGAACAATCATAAAACTGATTCACCATTTAACATGAACAAATTTAACCATCTTTTTGGGTGTCCTGCTCTAATGCTATGGCTCCAAGTTACTATTATTTTTTATTGTTATTGTGTTGTTAATAACTCTTTAGCTGCCCCGATTGCATTTTGTAGAGTGTTGGAATTAATATAATAATAATAATTATTATTTATTATTATTATTATTATATCCCCCTTTTTCCCCAAGACTGGAAGCAGTTGGCATATTACAATTATAACAATTAAAAACATATAAAAATCAACATTAAACTAACTTAAATTATTAGCCTATTAAAAAACATACACTGTTTAAGAAGAGTTAAACAGTACAATTTAAAACCATTCAGCACTTACTTTTTTTTAAAGGCCTTCAATCTAAAAACTTTGCTAAATAAAATGTCTTTGCCTCCTGTGGAAGAATAGCAAGGGGGGGGGCATTATATCCTCCCAAGGAAAGCAATCCAAGTTTAGGAGCAGTGGCGAAAAGACCCTTTCTTTTGTTTCTCCAACTATTCCTGTTAAGGTATGGGACTGAGAGAAGGGCTCTCATGTAGATCTCAGGGTCTGGCAGCTCTTGGTCTATCAAACACCTGGACTTAAGCAATATAGGGCTTATATTTACGAGCAAGTACTGTAAAGTAATTTATTATACATTTTTCACTAGCACTAATGCTCCAAATTCTGCTCTACCTACTGAACTACGGTCCCTTCCAAGTGAGAAATGAAGAAAGACAAAGTCCCTCTGCTATATGATGGTCAAAAACCTTTTGTATTTAATTTAAAAACCCAATGTGTTTTTTACCTTATCACCAACTGGACTTCTTAAGGGTTATTTTTCCTTCCTTCTAAAACTCAAGGTCTACTTCTAGGGGCCCTGGTGGCAGAGTGGTTTAAATGCCTGTACTGTGCCACCACTTTAAAACCACATGAGTTCAATACCAGAAAAGGGCTCAAGCTTGACTCAGGCTTGCACCTTCTGAGGTCGCTTAAATGAATACCCATTGTTGGGGCATTTACGTTGTAAACCGCTTAG
>NC_056524.1:17484990-17518705 GCF_019175285.1 Sceloporus undulatus
GCTTAGACACTGTTAGTTCAGTATGAAGCAGTATATAAATGAAGCTGTTTGGTTGTTTTTTTGTTGTTGTTGTTGTTTGTTTTTTTGTTTTTGCAAATCCAGAAATTTCTGGCAACTGAATAGCCCCCGAAGAAGACCAATTGGTGATAAGGCTGAAATAGGTTGTTGTTTTTAAGAAATAAAAGTTTTTCACAATCGTATAGCACATGGGACTTTGTCCCCTTTCATTCTTCCACTATGAATATGTGCTTTTCAGTTTTGTTTTGTTTTGTTTTTGTCCATTCCAAGTTAGGGGCAGAACCTACAAAACTGGCTAACCAGAGTTCTCCCAGATTTCCAACAGTAATGACGGATATCGATGCTGAAAATCCTACCTGTGGATATGAAGAGATTGATTTCTTTTTCTGGAGACAAATCATGTTCACTACACACTGAGCTAAATATTTTCCCCAAAGCACATCCCATTGTACAGGCTGGGAATAAAGATCTTGTTCTGAACTGTGAAAGACTGAAAACCACAACTTCCAACTTTTCATAACAGGGCAACAAGTCCCACGCAATTCCAGTATGAACAATACGGTATTTGCTCTAAAGTGCCCAGTAATCTCCATACAGAAATCTTCCCCTGAAGACACTAAAAAGACTTTTGGCTAAGTACACTTGCAAAGAGAACAAAATAAATGGAAGATGAACTGGCTGGAATCCAAATGATTCACTGGAAGTAGGAAGTGTTTAAGAAACAAGTGTGGCAGCTGTGATCAAAATTCATATCCATCAAAGCCAGCATGCGGGAAAAGCAAAACAGGATGCCTCAAGATAAAGAATAAATGGCTTGTAGTAAAAAGAGCTAAAATGGAAAGCTTTAAGGAGTCAAGCAAGGTGATCTTAGCACAGAAAATGGTCTGCGCAAGAAACAAATTCCTTTTGAAAGGAGTACTCATCAAGTGTTTGCTTGTGTTTCCTCAACCCCATATCTTCCATATCTTGCCAAGACAATATAAAAATAGTATGAAAAGAAGAGATATTTAGAGCTGTGCTATTCAAAGAGCCAGAGCCACTCCACAATTTGCCAGCTGCTGGTCCCTGGTGGCAAGTTTGCAGGAAGGGAAAAAATGTAGTCAAAAGACACAACTTGAGGAAATAACTTTTTTCAGTTCATATTTCCAGAATTCCCCAACCAGCATGACTACAGGCTGGGAGAATTCTGGAAGTTACAAACCAAAAAAGTAACTTCTCTAATTCATACATCTCTGTGTTATTTGTAAACTGCCTTGGAAGGATTTATAGCTTGAAAAGCAGGTAATACATCAGGGATGTACAGCAGAGCTAACCCCTACAGCGGATGGTGAAGAATGATGTGAGCTGCAGTCCAGCCATATCAGAAGGGCTGCACAATTCCCACCCCTGCGACACATCATTGCAATGGTGTGATAATCATTATACAGATTGGGTGTCCCTTATCTGAAATGAATGGAAACAGATGTGTTTTAGAACTTGGATTTTTTCAGATTTTGGAATATTTATATATAAACAATGCATTACCTTAGAGATGAGATCCAGATCTAAACATGAAGTGTATTTATGTTTTATAGAGAGAGTGGACCCTTGGTATCTGCTGGGGTTTGGTGCCAGCCCCCCCCCCCCCCCCCCTGGATACCAAAATCCCTGGATGCTCAAGTCCCATTAAATACAGTGGTATAGTAAAATCATGTCCCTTATATAAAATGGAGGGCCAACTGTACCTTATGCACACATGTGCATGAAACAAAGTTTGTGTACACTGAACCACCAGAAAGCCAGGGTGTCACTATCTCAGCCACCCATGTGGACCATTTTGGATTTTAGAGTATCCACGATAAGGAAGACTCAACCTGTAATAGTTTAACAGTTTAATTGTAAGCACAAAAAGAATTTTGTAGTCGTTTTGTCCTAGCTCACAATTGGTATTTCAAGGTTTATTACAGCTGATGAAACAATGTTCTTTTTATAGCAAGTAGTACTCAGATTTTCAAATTTCATTGTGTAACATCCATCCAGCTGTATCATTCGTAATACAACCAGCAGCTTCAACCCTGCTTCTTCTTTTTTCCCCTGCATTGCATGCAACATTGCCAAATGGAAGGGTGAAAGAGAGGTTATGATGAAGAGACATTACGATGATTTGAAACATACCACAGAATTGTCACTAGACTGTCTAACTTTGTGTGAAGCTAGAACTAATAACAGCCTATCACTGCAGAAAGTGTTTCTCTTTGTCATTTGCGCTTACAAATAAGCCAGCAGTTCAACACAGCTGAACACTAAAGCCAGAAATTTGTTAACACTAGTGTGCCAACAAGTGTCAGGATTTTAAACAAAACTGAATATATAATGTATAAATAATATCACATAAGCTTGGTAAATATTCTACAGAGTGTATTCTATATGCAACTCATGTGGGCTTGTTTTACAAAGCTTATGCAATATTTATACAAATTAAATATGGAAATGTTATGTATTATCAGCTTACTAAGGGCTAGCAGAAGGCTAGTCCAAGTGTCCCCTGATGTCAATGCATGGCAAGGAAGAGGAGACTTCCCTCTGAATCCTCCAGGTGCCCTTTTCTGATAAAAAGGAATGAAATGACTGTCACAGAAACCTCTAGGAACAGCCTTTCACCTTTCAAACAGGTCACAAGCCACATTTTTAAAAAATTATTTATAAAAAGTAAAAGCAGATTTCCTGTTTTGGTTTCTTTTGATATCTACATAGTCTATTTTTGCACTTATGGTCATCCACACAGCCCCAGAAAGCCCTCGGTGTTCCCTGATCCACTGAAAATTATCCACCTCTATGCTACATAAATTCCTTCCTTCATGCTATTTGTAGAAGTGTACAAAGGCAGAAGGAAAGCTGCAAGTAGTTTGGTCACAGCCAATATAAAGTATAGGGGGCCTTTTGTACTCACTGGGATTTGTTTCCAGCCCCCCCCCCCCCCAAAAAATAATCTGTGGATGCTCAAGTCCCCATTTGTGTACAATGGCATAGTAAAATGATGTCTCTTATATAAAATCGCAAAATCGAGATTTGATTTTTGGAATTAAAACAAAAATCTTTTCTAGCCATGGATGGTTGAATCTGTGGATACAGAATCCATGGGTATGGAGAGCTGACTGTATTGGGACTCCCAAAATATAGCTTTTTCTGTGCCAGAACTGGGGCTGCTGTCACATTGCAGATTTGAACCATAGAGTTGAAAGAGACCACAAGGGCCATCCAGACTAACCCCCTGCCATGCAGGAACTCTCAATCCGTCATGGCTCCATCCTTTGGAATCCTGGAATTTGTAGTTAGTTGTGGCACCAGAGCTCTCTGACACAGAAGGCTAAGTATCTCACAAAATTACTCAGAAAAAAAAAACTAGAATGCCATACTGTAGCACTGACCCAGGACAGTTAAAGTGGTGTCAAACTGCATTAATTCTGCAGTACAGATGCAGCCAGGGTGTACTTCTAGGCCTCCACAAGAGTTTGTTTGATGCCAAACACTGATACATATTACTACTATAATGTAGGCTTTATTGGTGATAAATGATGCAGTAGGTGGTCTACAGCAGAGAAGCATTCTAGCCCTTTTATTGATAGGGTCTGGCATCCTTTCACAGACAATGGTAGAACTGGAACCCTGAACAGCTAATTCTAATCAGACTATCCCCGACTGGTAATCAAATTCCCAGTCAATGCCTATATAGAGCCCCTGGACAGGTATTGACTCTTCTCCTGGGCAAGGCCGATGGGAGATGAATTCTGAAGAGTTATATAGTGCAGAATCAAACAAGAAAATCAAAGTGCACAAGCCTGACCCATCGCCCCCCACACATTAGCGATGATGTTAGTAAGACAGTAAAATTGCCTCCCTCCCCTCAGCTTTATATATTTTCTTAGCCTCAAATTGGCAAGTTAATGCAGAAGATATCAAACAAGATCATTAAGAAAAATTAAACTTTTCTATACCGCTGGATTGCTATTAATATTTGGCCATGATGCTAATGAGGACTGTAAACCTCATCCACTCTGGTGGCAGAGGCCCAACTCATTAAATATCCCATTCCATTTTCAATTAATCACAATGCAATGAAGCAGAAAAAACATGCCCTTCCATCTTGGTGGTGGAGATGGTGGTATTATTATCGCTATTATTACTGTTGTTGTTGTTTTCAGGCTCTGGGTGTTTGGGTGGAACACAAAGGGTTCTGTACTCACAAATAGTTCTTTGGACATGATGTATATTTAAACTCTACAGCAGACTGGAATTCTTTTCAGGATCAAAATATACTTCACAGACTAGTTCCCACCATACAAGTTGCTTCGTCCCAGTAAATGAGGGTTAAATCAGCAAACTCACCAAACTATGAGTAGCATTGGATAAATACTATGCCTGCGATAATAAAGCTGCTGACATTCAATATAATCAGAAAAAAATTTATAGCCCTTCAGTTATTATAAGACTACAACTCTTCTCAAACCTAGCCAGCATACCCAGAAAGAGTAAATCACAGAAGCTGAATACCAATGAAGTTTGGAGACCCACATGTTGCCCGTCCCCAATTTGTTGTTGTTGTATTTACATCCCATCTTTTCTCCAGTTTGGGACTCAAGGCAGCTTACCAGAGTTAAAAGAAACATTGCTAAAATTTTACTGCATATAAAAGTTAAAAATGTCATTAAATTGTCAAAAAATTAAAAAACAATTGGAAAAAAAAATAAATCACTCAAAAGGAAACAAATACAAAGTCCAGTGCATTATGCAACACCTTTTTTATCTAAGCAATCAGTCTCCAAGGGACTGTCAAAACAAAAAAGGTCCTCATCTGCTTGTTAACAAGAAGGGTGTCAGTCTAACCTCTCCTAGAAAGGAGTTCCAAACCCTGGGAGCAGCCACCAAGAAGGCCCTCTCCATGTTCCCACCAGATGTGGCTGTGTAGGTGGCTGGGTGGGACACACAGATGGACTTCCCCTGAAGCTCTCAAAACACAACCACGTTCTATGGGAGAATATAGTCTTTCAGATACCACAACATTCAAACGAAAAACAGAATACAGACGTAACACAAACACATCTGTGTGATCACACCAAACTAACGGTAGGCAATTGCACAGAGAAATGAGAACCATTTCCCCACCACTGCTAGGCCACAGCACCACACCCTGAATGACCAAAAGTGATATAAAATTACTTCTGATTTTATTTTTCAGCCCTCTGGGGCTGGGTTTTTCCCCCTCTGAGAGTAGTGGGGAGCAGGAAACAATTCTGTTTCTCCATACTCAATTCTTTTCTTTTTTTAAAAAAAAAGTTGTTATTATTATTATTATTATTAATTTATTATTTTGTTCTCCATTCTAATGGCAGCCTCTTGTTTGGAGTATAGGTTGCACATCAGGACAATCAAATGTAGTTGTACTCCCATTTCTTTTGAAAGCATTCCATAGTTTTTCATGATCTATGCAAAGGCTTTTCCACATGCTCCTAGGAGAGGGCATGCGAACCTGTTCCTGAGCCATCAGTCATTAAGTTACTTGTTGTTGCTGTTGTTGTGTGCCTTCATAAAATGGTACAATCAAGGTTTGCTTTTTGATTATTTTTTTCAATATTTTCAAGCCATGGATGCTTCAATTCATGGATAAAGAATTTGTGGATACAGAACTGCCCTTCCCATTCCTAGTCTTCTTACTGCAGTCTCCATTCTGGTCAATGTTTGATCCTAAATATGGGAATTCTTTAACTATTTCAACTTCTTCGTTGTCTAGATTGAATTTGTGTATTTCTTCTGTGGTCATTATTTTTGATTTCTTTATGTTCAGCATCAGACCTGCCTTTGCACTTTCATCTTTGACCTTCCTTTTTAACTGTTCCAGTTCCTTAATGTCTTCTGCTAATATTGTGCTAATATTTACAATTTATTATTATTATTATTATTATCATCATCATCAGAAAATATCTCTCCATAATTCAGCAGTTCCTGATGGTGGTCCAGGCAACATATTTTCTCTTTTCAAAGCTTTTCAAAGGACTGATAGTATTTTTTTCAGATTAACATTAAAAATATGTTGGGAGGGTTAATCCAATGGACTTTCTTTTTTGCTTTTTGGCATTTTATTAGTCAATATGGCCCTCAGGGGTCCCAGGGAAGAAAACTGCCCCTTCTCTGCCTTTGAAGGTGAGGAATGGAAAAGGCAAAAAGCAAAACTGCAGATTAATTCTGAAAGTATGCTAGGAATAAAGTCAATAGCCCTTGTCAATAATACCCAGTGGCAATGACAGAGCTTAACATTGTAATTCCTAAGGCTAAATGATCACAATCCTTCTCGTGGGAGAATCCTTCTGACAGAAACGGGCAGAAATTCAAGAGGTTCATCTCCCTGTCTTCACCCGTGCCTAAAATCCTGAAAAGCTGCTGATAATCAGTACACAATACTGAGCTAGATGAGCTGAGGGTTTCTGTGCGAAGCAACTTTTTATGTTTCTGTGTTCCAGCCTAGACACAGACTGATGAGAAAGAAGACCTTCATCAGTTCAATTTTGGTCTGTAATGTCAGTGATAAAGAAACAGGTGCTTTGCCAGAGGGCTGCAAGAAGGGACAGAAGTAGAATCCCAATGTTACTTATTTATCTGTTTGTTGCATTGGTATTCCACCTTTCCTCCAAAGCAATGTACACAACTCCCTTACCCTTTCTTAGCTCTCACAACAACCCTGCGAGGCAGGTCAGGCTGAGAGTAAATGCTTTTCTCATTCTCAGCACCATCACAGACATGTTTGGGAAGAGACAAGGAAGAGAGTCTTCTCAGAGAAAGGTGTGATATAAATCAAATAACATAATAGGCCCAAAGTCAGCCAGTGGGTTTCACAGCTTAATGGAGACTTTAACTTCCATGTGCCAGGTCCAAACTGAAACCACTACTCTGCCCTAGTCAGAAATGGAGAGCCCATCTCTTCCAGCTCTTCTTTCTTTCTTTCTTTCTTTCTTTCTTTCTCTCTCTCTCCCTCTCTCTTTCTCTTTTTTCTTTCGCAATGCAGATGTTTCATAATAACCCCAGTACAGCTGTATGGGTAATACTATGCCTAAGGAAACAAATTGCTGTGTGACCACCCTGCAGATGGTTGCATTAACATCCTACCCTACCCTCAGGACTATTGGACTAGAAAGGGTACCCCCAGAGTTCTCCAGCCAATGGAGTCTTCATGCTACCACTTCACCCACCTCCAGGTCCTGCCCAGACATACAAGATAGTAGTGGTGATCAGACTCATAAGAGAAGGCATGTGAACATGTCCCTGAGCAATCAGTCATTAAGCTACTGTACTTGCTGTTCTTGTGTGCCTCCAAGTTGTTTCCAACTTATGACAACTCTAAAGTGACTCTAGCGTTGAGTTTTCTTGGCAAGATTTTTTTAGAGTAGTTTCTCATTGTCTCCCCCTGAGGCTGAGAGCATGACTTGCCCAACTTCACCCAGTGGGTTTCATGCCCAAACTGGGAATCGAACCTCGGTGTCCAGAGTGGTAGTCCAACACTCAAATCACCAGGCCATGCTGGCTCCTCATTATGTTACCCCTCTACTCAATTTGGCTGGATTCCTAGACTGCGATTTACTGACTTCTTCCTTTCCCAGTGTTAAAGTCTGTGGCACAGTGACTGAAGGAGGAAAGTAGCTTCCTTTATAAAATAAAATAAAGCTAGCATATCTCTTTATTCTCCAGGCTTTCTTTGTGAAAAGGGAAACAATTTTGAGCAATGCTGGAGGGGGGAAAACATGAAAGCTTCATTCAGAAATCACTAGTCCTGTGTCAGAAACAATGAGAGTCAAGAATGTAAATTAGTTTCTGCTAAAAAAAAAAAAGGGGGGGGGCTGGCAATCAATAAAAGAAAGGCTGGCCTCAGAGTTACAGCAACTTCCCTGGGGGGGATAAGAACTGAAAGATTGGAGGGGGAAGGAGGGGAAGAGCAAAGGCAAATAAAAAGGAGATGAAAGCCAAGAATTCAGAACATAAATAAAACTCTAAAAGTAGCAAGTGAGGAAAGAAAGCAGAAAAAAGCATGAGATTAGTGGGGGTTTTTAAATGTCTGACAAATAGACACTGATTGGGACAGGAGAGATATGTTAATATGATGCCAAGAAAGGAGTGCAAGAAATAAAATTAGCATGTATATATTGAAAGAGGGAAGAGTGGAATCCACAGCAAAAGTGAAGACTAACAGCCATTCAGTACATTTTAGCAGCCTTAGAACTTTAGAGTTTGGTGGTAGAGAACATTTCTATTTCATGTGTGAAAGGTGTTAACTGCCCTCAAGTCGACCTGACTCATGGTAACCCCATGGATGAGACCTTTCCAAGACCCCCATCTTCCACTGCTCTGCTTAGTAAAGTTCCTGCAGGCTCCAGCCCATGGCCTTCCTGATTGACTCCAACCATCTAGCATGTGGTCTCCTTCTCCTTCTACTGCCCTCTACCTTTCCTAGCATTATTGTCTTTTCTAATGAGTTATGACTTCTCATGATGTGGTCAAAGTATGACAGCCTCAATTTAGTTATCCTGGCTTCCAGAGAGAGTTCATGCATGATCTGTTCTAGAACCCATTTATTTGTCTTCTTGGCTGTTCCTGGTAGCACTCTTCTCCAGCACCACATCTCAAATGAGTTTATTTTCTTTGTGTCGGCTTTCTTCACTGTCTACATCTGTACATAGTAATGGAGAATGCAATGGCTTGGACGATCCTCAGTATTCAGAGTTATAGCTTTACATTTTAGGATTTCATCCAGTTCTTTCATAGCTGGCCTTCCCATTCCTAGTCTTCGTCTAATTTCGTGAAGCAGTCTCTGTTCTGATCAATATTTGATCCAAGGTATGGGAACTCTGACTATTTCAATTTTCTTGTTATCTAGGATGAATTCTTGTAGTTCTTCCATGGTCATTATTTTTGTTTTCTTAATGTTCAACATTAAGCCTACCTTGGCACTTTCTTCCTTGACCTTCTTCAGGGTTGGTTGGTTTCTACTAGTATTGTAAAAGGCCCCAAATTCCAATTCCTCATATCATGAATTGAAAAGATTTCAGGAAATGGGTGGGAAAAGCTACAAGAGACAGCAATTGGATAACGCAGTTTTGCAGGATTATACAGTGCGCCCACGCCATACACGGGCGCGCCATATGCGGCCTTGAGCATACGCGCCCACGCCACCGCGCACGAGCCCCATTGTTTCCAATGGGGCTCAAGCATAGGCGGAATTCGCCTTACACGGAGGGATCCGGAACGGATCCCCCGCGTAAGGCGAGGACGGACTGTATAGGTTTCAGGAAGCAAAAATACCCTTTGCCTTATTAAATTCATGGGGCGGCCATAAGTCAACAGGTGACTTAAAAAACACACACAGAGAGAAACACAACATTCCCAGAAACCACATAAGTGTAGAGATCCATGTGCACGAGTCATGCAGACATCACCAGTTGAGCTATTAGGAACACAGAGTTAATCCAGTTTAAGGTTTGTCAATTTTATTTGCCAACAAATCAGCTTCAAGTTATAGTGACCCTATGAATGAAAGACATTCAAGACACCCTGTCATCAACCACCCTGCTCAGGCCCAGAAAACTCAGGGCTGGGATTTGTTTGACTGAATCTCTCCACCTGTAAGGCTGTCTTCCACTTTTCCTATTGTCTCCCACTTTACCAAGCACTATCAACTTTTCTAATGAGTCATATCATGCGGCTGAAGTAGAATAGACTGCCTCAGTTCAGTCATTCTGGCTCCTAGGGAGAATTCAGGTTTGATTTGCTCTAGGACTCATTGATTCATCATTTTGGCAATCAATGTATCTGTTGAACTCTCCTCCATCCCCACATTTCAAAGGAGTCTATTCTCTTCCTGACAGCATTTTTTCTCCACTGTCCAGATGTCATAACTATACTGATTTTAGAATTCAATGACTGATCTTTGTAGTGGTACTATCTCCTGTTTAATCTCCTGTCTAATCTGCTATCTAATAATTATGTGACACATTTAGCCAGGTTCCTTAGTAAAAGCTTGTCTGATGTGGGAGATTCCATCAGCAGCATGTCTACCAGCAGCATAGCTCCTCCCCAGTGAGGAAGATTTTCAATCCTTCACTGGGGCAGAAAGGAGTGCAGGCATCTTCAAACTTTTCTGCCCAGCAAGGAAGATCTCTCAAACTGAGAGAGCTGAAGAATCAACCCCAGATACTCTTCCCCATCCTTCCCCACACAGCTTCACATCATCCTGCTGCCAACACAAACCGTATTTCTTCTGCTGCCTCTTCTCTCAGCCTATCAAACAAAAGCAAGCAGGTGCAGCAGCGCAGCTCTAACTTGCCAGCCAAGTCCTGGCAAAGCTCGCAAAGCTTGCTAAGCTTAAGCAGGGTCCCAAATGTGAAAGCTCTTTTTTGCCACTGCTTCTCCTTTACCACCATGTGCTCTAACTCCTCATCCCCACCATGGTCCTAAAGACCACTGGTTCCCCTTGTCTTTCTTGCACACCAGTACTTTGACTGAAGGCCTCCATGCTGCCCCTTTTTCCTCACTGCCCCTCTGGATCTTTCCACTGCCCCCAGGGGGGCTTACCACCCACTTTGGGATACACTGCCCTATACTGTCTCCAAACACACTGTTGAACAGATGATTTCCTTCCAGTCCATGTGTTCAATTCTGAAATCAGTTCCATTTCTACTTTAATCTATTTTTAATCTAAATGTATTTCCTCCAAAAGTAGAGAACTTTTAACATATTTTGGTATCCCCCCCCCCAATGAGAACTGCACTGCAAGATTCAGAGAAGCATGAAATAAGAACATAAGAAGAGCCTAAGGCCAATTTAGAAAGGCATTCTGTTCAAACAGTAGCCAAACAGTTGGCTATGGGATGTTCGGCAACAAGACACGAGTGCAAAGGCACTCTTTGTTTCTCGCAAGTGATATGCCTCAGATATTGGAAGTAATATCTGGTCATCATGACTAGTAGATTCTGACATCTCCATCCTCCATGTATTGGTCTAGTTTCCTTCCCCACACTTGCCTCTTTTTCCCCCTAAGCTAAAGTGTCTCAAATTAGAACTGGTCCTTATAGGGGAGATGCCCCAGTTCCTTGATCATTTTGGTTGCCTCTTTTCTGCACCTTTCCAGCATTACATTACCTGTCAGGTGAGAAGCTGGGCAAGACTGGGTTGTATCTGCACTGCAGAGTTTATGCAACTTAACACCATCTTAAATGCCATGGCTCAGTGCTAAGGATATGATGTTTCGTGTGATATTTGCCTTCTCTGTCAGAGAGCTCTGGTGCCACAACAGACTGCAAATCCCAGGATTCCATAAGGATAAAGCCATGACAGTTAAAGTGGTGTCAAACTACATTAATTCTGCATTGTGGCCGCAGCCCTAGTTAAAGCCAGCCAATCATAGAAGGGTTTAAAAAGAGACCTATGGGGGACAGGATATAAACATGAGACTAGTCTGTTAAAGAGTCAGATGCCATGATATAGGGTGAAGACCAGTTAGGAAAAGAGTACTGTAATCTGAATAAGGTTTTAAGAGCCAGGAATGTGGAAAGAGTTCAGAGAGTTCATGTTTAATTCAATGGTTATAAAAACAAATCTTTACTATTTTTATTTTCTACAACAGTGCCTGACTATTTTCATTTAAGAAATGAAAGGGAAAATCAGTCATACCTCACCACTCTGAACCCACTGATCAACACAGCCATTTCTTCAATATAGAGTCAATTTGAGACTCATGTATGAGACCTTGAGGTATAGGGGGCAGGTGAGTTGCAAAAACCCTTTGGCTGGGATTGTGGGATAAGCCTAGAGAGGAGTTCCATCACAAAATCCTTTTGCAATACGAATTAACTCAATATCAGTCCAGAATGTAGAGTTCAGCCCCTCTTGTATCCATTCACTCTGGAATGTATGAGGAAATAATTCCTAAAGCATTGCTATGTGAACAGAGATTCCACAAAATGACTGCAACCAATAAATGCTGATAAATTAATGTATGTACTGTACTCTTTAAAGCCATCTTAAGATACTGGTTGTTGCCACATCTTGCTGCAGTGAATTCCATCAATGAATATATTCTCTGAAGTTACTGGGTACTGCAAGAAGAATTGCTTTCTTTTGTCCTGAACTTACTGTCAAAGCAATTTGACTGCATGACCCTGAGTTCTTATATTATGGAAGAGGAAAGGGAGAATATATATCTTAACTACTCTTTCAGTAAAAACCACCTTCCCTGGAGATTATTGTTTTAAGTAGCAAAATTAAAATCTAGAAATGAGGCATATTGAGTCACTGCACCTGTGAAGAATACCTGAAAATTAGTCTCAAGTGAGTAGATGCTGTATATCTTAAGATCTATGACTCAAAAGATTATGTAACTCAAAAATGAGATTTATGTGATCTTGTGTTTTACATCCTGCAAAATCTGTATCTAAAATGTGTCAATCTTCTGCACTTTTAGAACCATCCTTGAAACAGATAGCAAAACTATTTTCTATACCTCCTGTTTGAAATTTCTCCTTTTCTACTGTTTCGAATGCATGTCCCCTTTTCTTCAATGAGAAACGATAGCTTGGAAACTACTGACGATGCTGGCTGATGGGATTCTGGATCTGTAGTACAAACAGTGTACTCTTCAAGCAGAAGAAGAAACCTGTGAGGATGCAAAGCAGACAGAGCAAGAACTCCAGGCCAAGAGAACTAACCAGGGACATAATAGCACAATTGTAAAACATGTCTTTCTCAAGGCTAAGCAGCATTTAATTCAATGGAATTCTCTACCCAGTAAGTGTGGGCATACTGTATATACTCATGTATAAGTCTAGAAATTCAGGTAAAAAATGGACCAAAAAAACCCCCTGATTCGACTTATCCATGGGTCAGTGTAAGTACTGTGCTTTACATCATATTTTATATATATGAAACCATCCCCTGGTGAAAGACAAGAGTTTAATGTGCCTCTATTTTCTCATCCATCTAGCCTTTAATATGAGGACAAATAGTTATGTCTGCCGGAATTTTGTAAGTTCTTTGGAATTGTTTTCCTTTGCTTCGTCCTTTACATCCTTCATTACATGCCCCTAAGTTTTACCCCTGACTTATCCACGGGTCACATCAAAATCCATAATTTTGGTCCCAAAATCTGCCCTCGACTTATACATGAGGTTGACTTATAGTCGAGTATATACGGTAAGTAGATTTTCATTCCACTTAACATCTACTTCCAAACTTCCAATAGGTGGGTCAAGCATTTTTTTTTTTAATTTTGATTTTAAAAAGGCATGCATAACTTGCTTACACAACTGGAAAAGGGCTATTTCTAAAACAGAAACTCAGAATTTTTTTGGCAGGCTCCATTCTCTCATTTCATTTGTGGTGGCATACCAAAGCACTAAATACCCTAAAAAGGCATCAGATCCTGCCTGAACTTGGAAGCTAAGCAAGGTCAACCCTGGTTAATAGTTGGACAGAAGACCGCCAATGAATCCCAAGTGCTATAGGCTACTGGCCTGAACAGACTGGCCGAAATAAAACTGCTTCGAGTCACTTTGGAGGTATGCTGCTTAAATGCTGCATGCATCCTAAGAGGCCAGAAGCCATGCCAAAGCCACGCTCCAGTTCTAAGGAATGGAGTGCTTTGGCACAGCTTCTGACCTCTTAAGATGCATGTGTCATTTAAACAGCATACCTCTAAAGTGACCCGAAGCAGCTTTATTTTGGCCTGTATGTTTGGGCCCTATATTTCAGAGGAAAGAATTGGTAAAACTACCTCTTGTGTATTCCTTGCCTAAGAAAATCTTATGAAATTCATGTGGCTGCCATAAAGTCGACAGGTGACATGAAGGCACACACACATACACACACATTAGATTGGCCAGTACTACCCAGTTCAGTTCTTTCATCTTTTCATTCTTATCTTTCTCTACTCTCTTTCCTACTAAATGTCTTCCTACTCCTCAATTAACTCCCTACTCAGCAATTAGGGTAAGAAGAAACTATCCTATTACACAGACTTTTTTTCAGCCCTCAGTCTAACCTCTGTCTCTTGTGTGCCTTCAAGTTGATTCCATTGATTTTCTCTGTATCAGTTTATTCCACCAAATTAAAAGAAGAGGCAGTGATGCTTGTGCTGCTGAGGTGGCTGCAGTGCTACGGTCATAGTTTGCTCTGGTCTCCTCACTCCCTTCTATGTCCCTCTTCCTCAGCTTCTCCAAAGCCGAAGAGGAATGCTTGAGAACACCCAAAGACCCTGTGCTTCTTTTTTATTTGGAAGACTCCACTTATCAGTCAGTAAATGTCACTGATTGATCTTAACCCCACGACAAGCAATTGCTCCTTAGAGCTGTGATCAAAGGGACAATATCTATGCTGCCATTCACTAGAAGACACATTTCAAGTCAATTCTGACTTATGGAGACCCTAAGGCAAACCTATCACAGGATTTTCTGGAGCTGAGAGTGTGCAACTCACCCAAGATCACCCAGTGGGTTTCCATGGCTGAACAGGGAATACAACCCTGGTCTCCAGAGTCATAATGTAATGCTCAAACCACTACACTATACTGTCTAATCTTGTCTAATCTCTAGACGGGGGTAATTGTTTTCTGGCAGTGCAATGAGTTGGCCTTTTCTTCTTTGGTTAGAAAAGAAAATAGATCCAGCTGGTTAAAACCGAACAAGGTGCTAGGGTCTTAGGAGAATTCAGAATGGTGTATTGCAGTGTTTCAAGACTGGGCTGTATATAATTCTTTGCAATTAGTGTGATTTTGTAGGATTTACACTAATCCCCTACGAATCTGCCCTTCCTTCCCATGATGCATAGCACTATTCACAGACTAAAGCAACTCTGAAAAAATGTAACTACTTCAAGTTGCTGTGACTCCTTTTCTCAATGCATTTTCAAAACCCACAAGAATCCATCATGGGCCTGCCACTGCTGTTGTCATTTGTTGATGACAAAAGCCAAGCATGTCTCTCTTTCTCACCCCCCCCCCCCCCGGTCTTTTACAAACTTTCCCAACTTTCATAAGTTTGATTTCGAGGCTTCTAACAGAAAACATCAGATCACCATACTTGGTGCAACTGACTGCATAGCTTATTTGAACACACATGCTGATATTTTCCCTTCCTTTTTCTGCCATGAAAGCTTCGATCATGGAATCGTGGTGATTAACCATCATCATATACTTCGAAGTATGTATATTTTAGCATCCTTGGGATGATTTCCTGATGGCAGGCAATAAGATGTTGTTTTTCAAATGCAGTAAAAGGCAGGGAAGTAGACTTAACAGAGAAAACAGCAGGTATCACTTTCCACCTCCTCTTTCATCTCCAGTTCTAGTGGGCAAGGCTCTGATATACAATATCAACCTGTAATGTTTCTGAGGCCCTCTCTTCCTGCTTCAGCTGAACAGAATGGGACTTCTGAAGAGCACCTGTCTTAACAAACTAAGCTGCCAATACCTACTGAATGGATTCCCCTTTCCCTAGTAACTCAGTAAGAAGTTACTTTAGGATTGCTTTCCATCTCCGACACTGCAGAGACCTTCCTCCACCCACAACTCTAGTGAGGAGATGAGCAAAGAAAGGCACATGAAAGGAGTGTATTAGATAGAACTTTTAAAAGAAGAGGCTTTATTCTAAGTAAGAAATCTCCATTGCAAAAGGGTGTCCCTTTACATGAAGGACCATCTTTCCCTGAGACACACACAAATTACAGACAGATTAGATCATTTCAGCCAAGTCAGTAAAATAATCAAAATTCCTGATGCAAACTGGCCACACAGTTCCTAGCTACTCACAATGCCATGGGGATTCTGGGCTGGATGTTCTTGGGGAGGCAGACAGGATGCCACATGGTCTCTGCTGACCAGCTACCTTGGCTGTAGCAGACACCTTGTCCCAAGTCTCTTCCTTGTGGTCACTTGACTCTTTTTATAATTTGTGCTGAGAAGGATCTTGAAGGTTTGCACTTCTCCTCAACTGGCTGTCTCATTAGACAATTGCTCTCTTGCCACCTCTGTTATGCTGAGCCCCATTAAAATGTAATTTAATGTCCTCACATCATTTAACCTGTTACCCGGGATGCGGTGGCTTAATGGTTAAGATGCCAGTTCTGATGATCGGAAGATCAGAAGGGTGGCAGTTTAAGGCCCAAGTGCTACATGATGGAGTGAGCTTTTTTCACTAGTCCTAGCTTCTGCCAACCTAGCAAGTTGAAAGCATGCAAATGCAAGTAGATAAATAGGTACTACTTCAGTAGGAAGGTAACAATGTTCGGTGCAGTCATGCTGGCCACATGACTACCAGAGTAGTCCTTGGACAAATCTGGCTCTTTGACTTTGTAATGGAGATGAGCACTGCCCCCTACAGTCAGTTACGACTAGACATTCACATCAAGAAACTACGGCCCGTTCTACACGGGCCTTTGCCACACCCCCAGTACATCCTAGGGGTTGGCCGAGGATGCAGCGTCCAATCAGGCCTCACTTCTAGGACGTACTGGGTACGTCAAAATGGCAGCGCCCTATACACATGGGCATCATAACCACGCTGCAAAAAGAACCCGCTTTTTGCAGGTTCTTTTTGCTGCGCCAGGGAATCATGTGGTTTGTCTGCTGTGGTTCCCTGGCGCAGCAAACACGGGCACTGGCAGAGTGCCCTTTTTGAGCGCTCTGTAAAGCGCCTACCTTACCTTTACCTTTTTACCTGGGACAGCTACCTGTACTGCCTAGATAATAGGGAAAACCCCATTATCACATCATCTCATCTCTCTATTATCCACCCCTCCAAGAAGTCTTAGCTATTTAGAAGTCGCTTTGGATCAAGATACCCCTTCCTTTAATACACAGAAACTGTTCCTCTTTGCCCCTATCTTTTGGTTGAGAATATCACTGCTCACTACAAGACAGCATGACACACAGCCATACAACAAAGGTTAATAAGGATGGTATTTTAAGGTTATTTGTTATTCCGCTGGAAGCAGACTTGGAAAGATAACACAGGAGGCATAGTTCTCCAGTCTGAAATGCCCCTGTTTCAAGGCCCATTAGGCCTAGAAAATACCTGTGATGCAGAAAGGGGAAACTGGCAAGGCTGTGGACTTGTGACTGACAGCATGGGATAGGGATTGGGAAAAGGCCATGAGAGGCAGCAAATGCCCAGCCAAAACAAAATATTAAAAGCAAACAGTTGGGGGAAAGTATGTTTCACTGATAGAGGCACATAGCAAAAGCAGTTAGGAGAAGGTAATCTGGAGAGGAAAGATGAATCATTATGATACACAATGTGGTGGTAGGAATAGATAATATACACTGGAAAATGCAGAAATGCAGATGTTTTAAATGGCCCTGTCTGAATTCTCCCCCTTGTGTCCTCTTTTGAAACTGCCAGAAGCATCTGGCTGGATACCACTGGAGAATCTGAACTGCTCGGCCAGGTAATTTCTAAGTGTGTGGGGGGGTTTTCCCCAAAAGAGAGAAAATGAGTTCACATCCCTGACATATGAAAAGAAAGCTTAGAAAAATTAGTTTTTAGAACTACAGTTCCCAGAAGCCTTCATCCACATGTCTCTGGGATTGTGGGAGTACCTGTAACACACACACACACACACACACACACACAAACCTACACTTTTCCAAACTCTGCAATGAACCCTGTGATCTATTGTAAAGGTACAAACTCGCCAAGGCACATCCTTATTTGCCCTCTTCCTCTCTGTGTAGATTCCAATGGGTCTTCTGCATTCCCCCTACAACAGGCAGGATGATAACATCAAGACTAATTTATTTCCAAAATAACTCAGACACTCAAGCCAAGCTGGAAACCCTCATCACTGCAGGCAATCACAATGTCTCTCGGCACAATTGTTTTGGCACTGAATCCCAGAACTGCACGCAAAGAGTTATCAGAAGCTCAAGAGGAACTGTCCTTGCCCAGAGAGGAATGCGAGTCTAAGCAATCAGAAAACTCATGGGAGGAAGGGAATTGCCTACTATTAACCTGCCATCTAATTATGCCAACCAAATGTAAGTATTATGAGGAAAATTTGCTCTCTGTCCCTGCTCAAAGTATACAATCCATACTAAGCAGCAAGTGGGAAGCTGAGGATTTAATACCTTGCATTAAAGGGACAGAGTCTGAGACAGCCAGATGGCTACGGATTGTTGGCAAGGTACAGATGGCTGAACCACCACCCTGCAGAAAAGCAGGACCAAGCTGATTGTAATTAACTTGCTGGATTCACTACTATAAACTGTAATGACAGCCACTAATAGGACAGTGTGCTGCTGTTGTTTATAGAAGATTATTGAAGCCCCACTGCTAAATAAGTCTATCAACACACAAGACAGTTAAAACAAGCTGTATATAGCACGAATAAGGGACACGGTGGCTCAATGGTTAAGACGCTGACTCTGACGGCTGCAAGATCAGAAGGTCAGCAGTTTGAGGTCCAAGCACTGCGGGATGGGATGAACTTCCATCACTAGTCCCAGCTTCTGCCAACCTAGCAGTTCAAAAGCATATAAAAGTGCAAATACATAAACAGGGTACCACTTCGGTGGGAAGGTAACAGCATTCTGTGCAGCCATGCTGCCACATGATCACAAAGTTGTCTTTGCTAGCTCTTCGGCTTAGTGATAGAGATGAGCACGGCCCCCTACAATCGAGCACGACTTGTCAACCTTGTCAAAGGAGAAACCATTACCTTTACCTTTATAGCAAGGATAGGAACTTTGTGGTCCATGGACCGTCCAGACCACACACACCCCAGAGCCCTTTTGTAACTGCAGAAAAGGCCTAAAAATGGAAAAGTGCAACCCAGAAACCCCACTACTTTTCAGGTAGTTGCACTTTTACAGAGACCTAAAATAGCTTTTCCCCCCTCCAAAATGTAATGAGCATTTTTTCCAAGATCTTCTAGTCTCTTCCAAGTTGAAAAAAGGAAGAGGTATGTTTGGATATTTGGGGGGAGGGATGTTGGGGGATAATTCACCTCTGATCCCTGCACAGTTGCCCACTCTGTGGTGTACACAAAGGGACCAGATTCAAAACACTGCAGAAACTATTTTGCTCTGGTCAGGCCCCACCTGGATTATTGTGTCCAGTTCTGGGCCCCACAATTTAAAAAGGATGTGGAGAAACTGGAGCGTGTCCAAAGGAGGGCGACTAAAATGGTGAAGGGTCTGGAAACCATGTCCTATGATGAACGACTCAGGGAGCTGGGGATGTTTAGCCTGGAAAGAGAAGGTTAAGGGGTGATATGATAGCCCTGTTTAAATACTTGAAGGGATATCATATTGAGGAGGGAGGAAGCTTGTTTTCTGCTGCTCTAGAGAACAGGACCCGGAGCAATGGATGCAAGCTCCAGGAAAAGAGATTCCATCTCAACATTAGGAGGAACTTCCTGACAATAAGGGCTGTTTGATAGTGGAACACACTGCTTCCTTGGAGTGTACTGGAGTCTCCTTCCTTAGAGATTTTTAAACAGAGGCTGGATGGCCATCTGTTGGGGATGCTTTGATTGAGATTTCCTGCATGGCAGGGGGTTGGACTGGATGGCCCTTGCGGTCTCTTCCAACTCTATGAGTCTATGATTCTAGTGGCAAAAAGGTTAGTTTCCCCCTTTAAGAACAAGGCATATGGAGAGCATATGCCTTGCTTTTAAGTCAAGTAATGATCCTAGGAGCACTATTCAGTTTTTAAAAACAAGGTGTGTACCTTGTTTGCAAGGGGGGAAAAGTTTATGTTTTGACAACACATGGCCCATTTTTGTTAGCATATCAAAATATTTAACAGAGGGGTGATAAAAATGGGCAGGGGCCATGCAACCTGAGGTATGTTAACCTCCCTCACTTGGCTACAGCATCCTAGCATTCAAATGTATCTCTTTGGTACTTATAGGTCCAGAGTCAAGGACAGAGGACGTATTGCTTTTGTATGGAATCCGTACAGTGAAGGGAAAACAATATATTGTATTACATCTACTGGAAAACAATACCTTATTTGCATGCCTTTGTCATTTACGTGATAGAAGATCCCATTTCACCATGTCACAACATGATAAACACGTCTAGATATATTACCAGCAGCAATTTCACCCAGGCCACCAATGTTTGCAGAAGCAATTACATTGCTTAGCCCACCTCTTGTTTTACTTGTACCATCACAACAGCAGCTGTTGTATTTCAAGGACACACATAGAACAATGCCCAGCTAAGCACCTGAGAAGGTAGATTAGTCACACATCCTACAGAGTTAAACCTTCTTTCTCTCAATGTCTTGGCAGCACATTGCAAAGTAAAACCAAACAAAATACAAGAAAGGAGATGTGTGCAGCCTGGAGCCATTCCTTAATTTTTTTTTGTACGTGGCCCATGAAGTGAACTTAACCAGCTTCATACATACTGTTGCTAAAAATTAGCCACTTGCTTGATCGCTTGCTGTAAACAATTAGTGTCTTCCAGGTGACCAGGCAGAGACAGGTATTTCAGATTATCTAAATAAATATGTATTCAGTGGGTCCTTGTTATTCGCTGGGGTTTAGTTCCAGGATCCCCCATAGGTAACAAAATCTGTGGATGCTCAAGCCACATTAAATACAATGACATAGCAAAATGGTGTCCCTTATATAAAATGGTAAAAACAAGATTTGCTTTTTGTAATTTATACTTTTTACAAAATATTTTCAAGCTGTGGATGCTTGAATCCATGGATAAAAAAACTATGGATAACGAGAGTCAACTGTTCTCAGTCTTTCAATGAAATTTTTTATATGTTAAAAAGGGCATCGCATGTATTATCATGCAATCCTCACAATAATCCTTTAAATTACATTAATATTATCCCCAGACACAAAAGTATACAATACTGCTTTATTTTCATGTGTGCATTTTCTACCATAGTCATCTTTCCTTAACACATACATTTTTGCACACAATTTTTGAGCAGAGAAATTGCAGCATTGTGAGCAGAGCAAAATCCAGAGGATAGAGTGTTCTTGTCCACATAATAATCAAGAAAGTGCAAACTACTGTTTATACACATGTATAAGTCTAGAAATGTTAGTCAAAAAATTGACCTCAAAAAGCTGTATCGACTTATCCGAGGCGGGTTACACACCGCCATTTAGGACGTAATGAATACGTACTAGGGTTAGGAAGGGGCGGTGCTTCCGCACCCCCCTAACCCTAGTACGTATTCTGTACGTACAATATGGTGGCGGCCATTCCACACAGCCGCTGCCATATTTACGTATCGGACGCTGTGCGTCCGCACGTGCCGCGGCGTCTATGACGTCACGAGTGCGCCCCTGGCGCCTCGCGGCGTCATAGAGGCGCCGCTTAAAGAAGTTCCATTTTGGAGCTTCTTTTTCAGTCCGTGCGGGAGCCGCACGGTGTGGCTGCTGCGGCTCCCGCACGGAGCAAACGGCGGCGGTCTGTAACCCGCCCATGGGTCAATGTAAATACTGTGTTTTAACACTTTCCCATCTCTGAGTAGAGTGGCAAAAGGCAAGAGCTTATTCTATCCCGGGGGCAACCAAAAGAAGCCCCAACCTCACCTACTCTTTCCACTATGATGCTACTTCTGGCCGTTTTGAATGCTTGGGTGGGGAAATGGCAGTGGTGGCACCTCTTTGGTGCTTCTCCTCAAAGAAGTGCTGAGAGGAATCAGGATAAGAAGGATTTGAATAAGACATTTATGTATGAAGATAATAAACGTCATCCTTTACATCCTTTGCTACATGCTCCTAAGTTTTATCCTCTACTTATCCACGAGTCATATCTAAATCCATAATTTTGGCACCAAAACTTGCCCTCGACTTATACATGATGTCAACTTATAGTTGAGTATACACAGTAGATTAGTTTGCTTTAAAAAACAGACCACACAAAATTCTCCAACATTCCTGATTATAACAGTCCAGCTATTTGCTTTTGGTCAAGTATGCCACAAAGTTTCCTGAGTTTCTCCAACAAAATTCTCATTTAGATGATCAATTCACTAATAAGGTTATTGAGAAGATGTGGATTCTACCACACCTTAGACCTATTCTCCAAGTGGTGGATTACCAAGGCCAACCACCACAATAAAAACCTCCCTACAACATTACCTGGCTTCAAGTACACCAAATTGCTTCCTTTGCATCACACCTAGCCTCAGTATGAGAATCTCCATGTCCGCTCTCCTTTTATGTTTGAACTCGGCATCTCATACTAAAGGGACTGTGGCAATTATCTACAAACATCTCCTGGAACACATGTATGGGAAAGGTCAATATATGCACTCACTTTGGCAAGGAGAATGGAAAACCACAATTTCAGACATTGCATGGGCTCATAATTGATCTTCACCCCTGTACAAATCCTATTCAGCATCTGTGAGGGATAATACTTTGAAAACCATCCATAGGTGGTATCTCACACCTGTAATACTGTCTAAAATGGTTAGAATGCTGTTTCTGGATTGCTGGAGAGGTTGTAAATCTAGAGGCTCATATGAATATGTGGACTGAATGTCCTAAAGTGAGAAAATTCTGGGATGCAGTTCTCTATCAAATTTCACGTATCACTGATCAAACCATGAACTTCTGACCAATTTTGATTTTGCTTATTATATTTGATAAAGGTAATTCTAACTTGAAACATAGGAAACTGATCATTTTTCTTATTACTATTGCCAGATCAGAAGTAGCCAAATGTTGGAAGTCAAGTGACCTCTCCATTGAGAAGTAATGATCTAGAATTTGGAGTGTGTGGTTGATGGAGAAACTGTCTGCTACAATTAGGTTTTACATTGGCCACAAAAGGACTGATACATTTCAAGAAGACTGGATGATCTTTACTGACTATGTTAATCATCACTCCAACCAAATCCATCCTCCTGCTTCACAGATGGATCTTTGGACGGACACTCTGCACCTTGACAAGCACAACTCTCTGGCTCTTGCTGAGAATTAATTTTTCAATTTTGCTGCAGAATAAGTTTATTGTGGCACCAGAGCTCTCTGACAGGGAAGGCTAAATGTCTCACAAAATAACAGTTCCCAGAATTCCCTAGCATTGAGCCGGGGCAGTTAAAGCCATCTCAAACTGGATTATTTCTGCAGTGTGTTTTGGGCCCATGTTGGTGTCAAGCAAACCTTTTTGGGAGGGCATTCCACCCAAAGCATGCCACCCCTGAAAAGGTACTTTCTCTTATTACCTTTAGTAATAATAACCTTAGAGTCTAGCTAGGTACAGGGGGACCTAAGACTCACACACATCTAACTTGTATATTGTCACGTTGCCAGTATTCTGGCTTTATTATAAGTCAAGTGTAACTAGATTTTTCCCACCCTCTGTAAAAGTTTCTGTATAATGCAAAGGAGTATAGTACACACAAACACAAAGAGAGAGAGATTAGTTTTTTGCAGGTAATTTTGCCAACTCAGAATAAAAGGAAAGAGCTGTGAATTGCATTTGGCTCAACAAACCATCCACATCTTTATCTCTCCCCCAACTGTGTCTAGAAATACAGGGATGTCTGCATTATTAACATTCAAAATGGATTATCCTGTCTGTTATTAGGATCTTGTTTTAATACTTTCCCAATATTTTTAAGTAGGCTGTTTTAATAAGAGTCCTGTGTTCTTGTTTCTCCCACCGCCTTTTCAATTACAACAATTCTGGAGTTTTAAGGAGTTTAATTCCTAGAGCTTAACAATTGTGTTTTCTTCTTTCTCTGCATGGCTTAAGCTCTATAAAGTACTTCAAACTATTTTTAAAGGATGTAGCCCAATTGCCAAATATTAATAAACTCAGGTTTCCATGGTTGAGCTGGGATTCAAATCCTAGACACCCAGAATCCTAGTCCAATACTCAAACCACTAGAGATCATGGCTATGCAATGCGACTACTCAATTGGACCCTGGCTTAAAAATACAGGCAGTCCTCTATATCCACAGATTCTGCATCCATAGAGTCACCCATCCTCAGCTTGAAAATGTTTTTTTTTTTTTAAATCCAAAAAGCAAACCTTGATTTTGCCATTTTATATAACACCATTTTACTATGCCATTGTATATAATGGGATTTGAGCATCCATGCAAGCAGGATGCAAGCTACAGGAAAAGAGATTCCACCTCAACATTAGGAGGATCTTCCTGACAGTAAGGGCTGTCCGACAGTGGAACACACTCCCTTGGAGTGTAGTGGAGTCTCCCTCCTTGGAGGTCTTTAAGCAGAGGCTGGATGGCCATCTGTCAGGGATGCTTTGTTTGAGAGTCCCTGCATGGTAGGGGGGTTGGATGGCCCTTGTGGTCTCTTCCAGCTCTATGATTCATGGATTTCGGCATCCATGGGGGTGGGGGGATGGGACCAAATTGTGGGGAAATTCCCCTGCAGGAGTATGAGAAACATTTTAATCTCTCAAAATTATATATATATAAAAAAGAAACATGGCATTCCAAAGTCCTGTAGGGGCCAATGTGGCCACCCAACCTTTATTGTTTGCACACCCTTGCATTACAACCAAACCCCAATAGATACCAAGGGCCCACTGTAGGAGGAAAATCCAGGTTCTCACAACACCACTGAATTTTGGGATCCTGGTGTGATCGGTGCAAACTGAGGCACAATGAGTTGGGGTCTCCCACTCTGTTTTAGAGTCACAACTTTGGCATCAGCAATGAATACCAACAATTCTCCCACCTTCAGACATTCTCCAACTCCATACAGCCCACATCAGCTGCACCATCTGTGGACTGAAGGAAATTCTTTCTAATACAACTCTAAGGCTCAGCTAACTAGACAGGCTGGCTGCCAAACTGCTGGAGACATTAGTGTCAGCAATGTAAATATCTCTGGGGGAAAGCCCCTGCCGACACTTTTGAGATGTATCCATTTTTGTCATGCAAGCTCAGACGCAAACTGTGAGCTTTTAATCTACATTATTAGCAATAGCATCCAGGAATCTGAAGGCAGTATTTACTCCTGTCTTAGCACCACGAAGCACAATAGGGTGCTAGTTAAATTAAGTAAATTTTAAAAATGTAAGTGATAAAGTACCACATCATCATACCATCAAACATAAGTTGAGAGGTTTTCATCAAAAAATTAACTTTAAAAACCTGAGACAAGTTATCCACAGGTCACTGCTGGTTTCATAGAGGTTGAGGCCAGCACCCTCAGCTCAGGTGAGAAGAAAATATGAAACCGAGGCTGCTGGAAAGGCCCTAGAGTGCACTTCAAGCAAAAAAGAATTTACTGGGTTTGACAATCTGCTCCCTGATGGCCCAGTCCGGGGCAATTGCTGTGGAGGTCCCTGAAAAACCATCCAGAGCAATCCCCGCAGTGGATCAACAAACTCCTTCTGGCTTGAGGTGCACAGATATCTGCCAACATCCTCTTTGCTGCAGACAATACTTAACTACAGTGTTTCAGTGTGCTCACTCTGTCTTCAACAGAAAGTTTGTGCCAAGCTTTGTAGCCTTCACCATTCCCAGGGGTTGGAAGGTCTTTCTTCGAATTCTGCTTCTTGCTCTGAATCTTATTACCTGGAGCAGGACATGGCTGGCTGTCAGGCTGAACTGGAGAAGGACTCGGTTGACTATCAGGTATCTGCCTTGGCTGCGGTATGTTCTTCTGACAAACTCTATGGCAGACCCTCTGGTGGCGGCATGTCACCATTACAGAGTCCAAAGACATGTCATGGTAGTCTGGAAAATCAGTATGCAAAGGGATCTTGTAGCACCTTTCAGACTAACCTATAGCACCTTTGAGACATCTTTGAGACCAACTTTGAGATCCATGCATCTGAGGAGGTAAACAGAATTCTATGAAAGCTCATGCTATCAGCTTCTTTCTTTCAGTTAGTCTCAAAGGTGCTACAAGATCCCTTTGCATGCTATTAGAAAGCGTTGTGCTAGTCAAATTCCCTGAAAATTTTGGAGCCTTTATTTCTCATTTCTCCTGCCAAGATATATCAATTTCCTGTTGTTGCTGTTACAGTATTTGTTATCAAGTCAGCTTCAACATGGTGACACTGCAAATGAGAGACTTCCACAAGTCTCATCAAGAGGTCTTGCAAATTCATGGCCACAGCTTCATTTACTGAAATTAGCTTCTTTGTCAGAGGCTTTGTTAACTGAAGTATGCCTGTACATAGAAACTGGAAGCACTGTGGCATGAATAATTCTGACTCTGGTATTTAATGACATATCTGTATACTTGACTGTTCTCCTGATCACTGTTCAAAACTTCTAAACTTTGGGGTTATTTTTCACTGGTGTCACTTCTTTGACACAGAATTCAAAAATAACTCCAAATTTCAAATGTGTGCAAACTGCATTACACTAAAATTACAAGATAGGGCCTTCAATGTAAGCTTCTTAGAACACTGACTGTTAATAGAAGAAACACATCTAGTTTGAAAAAATTGCACCAGGACGGAAACTTCAATATAAGTAATCTCTACAAAATGACAAGTGACAGCTCATTTTTATTCTTGCTTTAAAGCTGCACTAAAAATCACATAAAAATGAACTTCCATCAAATACTCCTTAACAAATAACTTAACTGAAGTCACATTACAAACCTTGTAGTTCTGAAACAGCAATAAAAATCATGTTAGAAACTAGAGTACAGGTATTCTTTTTAAAATCACTGAAGATGAACAGCTATCATGCTTACAGGGTATGTTTTGTTTTGTTTTGTTTTACAGCTCCCTTAAGTTTTGATCAATTGATTCTTCTTCCATCTTGATAATCATCCCCCCCCTTATTATTTTTTTCATTTTGGCATTTTCAGGGCATTTAATTTTTTTCTGCTCAGCTCTGGTGATAACAGCTCCTATCCATCCTTCCTTTCACAAACACAGGACCATCACACAAAACTGTATTGCAGAGGTTCTCAGACATTTTACCCCAAGACCGATTTTAAATCTACATGTGGACATTGCCCCCACTGCCACTGAGCATAATAAATAAGTAAAAGTATATTGTTTATTTGTTCATTGTGTGTATTTTTGTACACAAATGTATTTATGTTTTAACAACTTATAAGGAAATAACATCATTCAAAATATTAAATTTTATTTAAATTACATTTAAATAAATTCAGTATTACCTATCCACATATACTCAACTGTAGGTCAATGTATAGTATAGTACATAAGTATAGGTTGAGAGCAGCTTTTGAGGCCAAAATTATGGATTTTGATATGACACGGATAACTCAAGGTTAAAACTTAGGGGCATGAACAAAGGATCTAAAGGATGAAGCAAAAGAAAACAATACCAAAAAATTCTAGGAGGCATATTTGTGCTCCTACTAAATAAAGGCTGGATAGATGAGATAACTGAGAGACGTCAGTGCTTCCAGGACAGATTATACTCTTGCCTTTCACTACTTTATTTTTTAAAATAAGAGTAAAAGTACAGTACTGATATTGACCCATGGATAAGTTGATTCAGTTTTTTGGGGGTTTATTTTTTTTTTTTTTAGTTACCGGTAAATTTCTAGGCATGTATAAACAAGCAATATTCTTTTATCCATATACTACCTTGAGTGGCAGGGGGCAAAATGGGTCTCAAGGGTAAAAAGTTTGAGAACCACTGCAGTATGTGTAAATTTTACACATGTTGAGTTACACATGTTCTCATGTATAAGTATATACAGTAACTCACCACATGGGTAAAATTTACACATACTTTCTCTCACACAGCCACATTCACATGCACCATGCTCACAGATATGTACACACTCAGTCATGCTCTTTCATTTTTTTCTTTCAGTCACACACATACTCATTTACTCTCGCACTCACAGAAACAATGATTCTCTTGTCTTGTGTATATGAGAGTATACACAAATGCATATGTGAGCATGTAAAAAGGAGATTAAGCTTGTGACAGAAGCAGAGGAGGCGATCAGGGCACTTTATAGATAAAGTTTTCACTTACTTTACACCACAGGGCATGCAGGATACAAGAGGCCCCCAGGACCCACCCACTAAATCTTTTTAACAAATATCTGCCAAAATTAGTACACTCCAACCACAAGGATGGCAGATTTCTGAAAAAATTCCAGCCTCTAAACCAGAAAATAATAATAACTGGGGTAAGGAAAAACTAGAAAGAGAGACTTTGTTTCTGCTTTTGTTTTCATCTGATTTGCAGGTGCAGTGGCCCAGTGTGAGTGTGTGAAACCAGGCCCACCATGGCATTTAGGGATGACATTAGATCCACGGTAGTGGTGTAGGAATGAAAATAAGCCTCCGCGTCCTCTACAGTTGAATATCCCTGCTTTAAACTTTGTGTGAAAAGTATAATACTGTACAAGCAGAGATATTCTGCACTAGTGGAAAATCCATAAGTTATCTGTTGTTGGCTAAGTATTTTACCGTGTGGCCAGTAATTCAATTTTCATCCATTCCAGGATGATTCTGCAATGCTACAATGAATGCTATTTCTCTAAATACCAAATAGTTGGTATTGATTTTACCTAAGAGAACGCCTCTCTAGGAATCGCCAGGTCCTCCTGTGTGACACTATGGTCAACGTCTGCCAGAAGTTGAACACAGAATCATGCTGGAGGACCTACAAATGCCTAGAGCAGTGTTTTCCCTAGGAACGTCTAGGTTCTCCAGCACAACTCTATGGTCAACTTCTGGCAAAGTTGTGCTGGCGGAGGACCTAGAGATTCCTAGAGAGAATATATTAATCAAAACCACAAATAATCAGATATGCAAAGTCAAAGCTGCAAATATGGAGGGCCAACTCCATCTCACTCTTGCCCCAAAGCTGGGACCCAGACTGCCTCAGAATATTAAAATAACAGTAAAATTAAAAGCTTATAAAAGTGATACATTACAATAGAATTAAATTAATAAAGCAGTAAATTATTACAATATTAAATAGATTGCTCATTAACAGAACAAATTGCTACCGTGTAGTGCATTGTTCTGACTGACAAGCCTACCCCCCAACATCACAACATCTGATGTGGAAATAGGTGTCTCACCATGTGGGCACAGCCAGGCTTTCCATTTCTGCATCAGATGCTGCAACTGAGGGCTTCTCAGTCAGCACAATGGCATAGCAAGTTAAGAAACACATGCCTGTCCCGGGTCAGTGTGGGACAGGTTTGTAAACTCCTGACCATCCCCACGTCAACCCAGTGACCAACATGGGGTAAGCACTGGGGCCAGGATAGCACCCTCCATGTTCATTAGTCCACTAGTCAGTGAGTGAATGCAACAACCTTTTTTCCTGGAGCTTGCACCCTTTGTTCTGGGCCCTGTTTTCTGGAGCAGCAGAAAACAAGCTTGCTCCCCCCTCAATATGACATCCCTTCCAATATTTAAATAGGGCTATCATATCACCTCTTAACCTTCTCTTCCCCAGGCTAAACATCCCCAGTTCCCTAAGTCATTCCTCATAGGACATGGTTTCCAGACCCGTCACCATTTTAGTCGCCCTTCTTTGGACACGCTCCAATTTGTCAACATCCTTTTTGAATTGTGGTGCCCAGAACTGGACACAGTATTCCAAGTGAGGCTTGCCCAAGGCAGAATAGAATGGCACTATTCCTTCCCTTGGTCTAGACACTATACCTCTATTGACACCGCTTAAAATCACACTGGCCTTTGTTCCCCACAAACCAAAAAATGACTTGGAGACACAGAACAGCAACCAAGAAAGCCTCACAGAACAAGGTGGAAGCATGCATGAGGAAGCATGCACGAAACTGCCCCACCATCCACTGGAGAAATTCCTCCTACCTTTCTGGTAACAAAACATTATCAAGCTTCAACTAAACCAAACAAGGCATCCAGTTTCAAAGAAAGGAAAGAGCCACCAAGAATGGAGAGAATAATTGTCCTAGTTCATTTCAAAGCAGGATTACCTGGGAGGCTCTTTCTGGGCTGGGTCAGGACTCAGAAAATCCTGGCTAAATCCACAGGAAATCCCAGGCTGCTGCCAAACCATTCCCCCTCCTCCTCCCTTCAACCCACTTAAGGAAACGTGTACTACTTACAATCCCTTTAGGAGCCAAGAGGGAGGAGGATGAAGCAAAACTGTTGCTGTCTGGGAAGCAATTCAGGGGAGGGACCAGAGGGGTGCAGCCCCCATCCCCACCCACCCTCCAAAAAAGCAGCTTGTAGCTTCACCCTTCCTTCCCCTTTAAAGCAATGCCCAAGAACTTGGGAAAGTTTGTTACTTCTTTAGACACAAGGGGACCAGATGTCTTCTTTTCTGAGGACATGCCCTGCATTTCATTCCACCTTCTTTCTGCCCAGGAGGCATTCCAAAGTGTCCTCCATTTTGAGCATGGCTACGAAGCATGAATTTACATTGACTGGAGTGTTTCCCACTTTCTTTTATTTTATTTATGTATTTAATTTCTATTCTGCCTTTCTCCCCGAAGGGACCCAAGGCGGCTCACAATAACCGTTTTTAAATATATATATATATATATTGCAATAAAAAAATTAAAACATCAGCCAAAGAAAATTATAAAATTACAAATATTAAAAGCACAATAAAATCACAATACACATCCTTTTGGTGATGTCCTACATGGTTGGTTTTTTTTAATATGGGGCTTGTGTTTTAGTTGTGTTTTTAACTCCTTGGGCAAGTCACACTCTCTCAGCCTCAAAGGAAGGCAATGGCAAACCTGCTCTGAACCAATCTTGCCAAGAAAACCCCAGGATAGGGTTTGCCTTTGCGTAGCCATAAGTCAGAAACGACTTGAAGGCAGCACACAACAGCAAAATCTTTGTGTGTTAATTTTAGACAGTTTTATCTATGTGTTTTTAATTGTTTTTTAAACTTTTATTGCAATGTCTTTTTATTATTATATATTTCATTCTTATGCCTCCTTTCTCCCAGAAAGAGAGCCAAGGAGGCTCACAAGGCAAAAACATTTTCATAGAGGAGGCATAGAAATGAATCTGTCTTCAGTGCCTTGTCCTCCTTTGCAGTTATGGCATCTGTCATGACCCTGTTTAGACAACTGTAGGGAAAGAGATCTTGTCGCACCTTTGGGACTAACTGAAAGAAAGAAGTTGTACGGTAGTTCTTTCTTTCAGTCAGAAGTTAGTACCGGAGTTCGTTCTTTCTCTTAGAAGTTGTTTAGTCTTTCTTTCCTCCAGCTAGAAGTTGCTAGTACTTTTTTTCCAATTTGAAGTAGATAGTACTTTCTTTCAGTTAAAAGTTAGTAGTTCCTTCTTTCTTTCAGTTGGAAGTTGGTACGTCTTTCTTCCTTTCAGTCAGAAACTGGTAACGCTTTCTTTCTTTCCTTCAGTGAGAAGTTGGTAGTACTTTCTTTCTTTCAGTTAGTCACAAAGGTGCTGCAAGATCTCTTTCTACACTGGTTTTACTGACTAACACGGCTATATCCCCCACCTCAATCCATGGGGAGAGGCAGGGGAGAAATAATAATAATAATAATAATAATAATAATAATAATAGTTATTATTATTATTTCTTTGAATTCTGTTTAGACAACAGCGTCCAGAGCCCTCCGGCCAAAATGACCAGTGGAGGGGATTCTGAGGTTTCCCCCAAACAAAGTAACGTTTCCAAACATTACTCTTTTTTTTGGGGGGGTTAGGAATAGCCAGACAAAAGAACAAAGAAGTGTGCTCACTTTCAAAGGCAAAAGGGGGGAATGTTTGGCCACATCGGAGGCAAAGGAGAGTCTGGAGAGGCGACCACGGAGGACGCTCTGGAAGCCCCTTGGCCAAAATGGGTCGCCAGGGGCTGCTCCAATCCGAAGTCGCCACCTAAGTTTTCCTTGGCCCCACTTTCCTTCAACGCCAACAACAACAAACACTTCCTTCCTCCTCCCCGGCCCTTTCGAAAGTCCACTCCTCCTCAGCCCTCTTTCCTACACACTTTTCTGGTGAAGGCCTCGCTTCCTCGCCCTTTGAGCCTCAAAGCCCCCCTTTCTGACCCCCACAAACTCCAGGCAAAGCCCCACAGACTCCACAACTAACCCTCCCCCCTCAAAAAAGCGTGAAAGGCCGAATGAAGAATGAGAGAAAAAGAAAGAAAGAAAGAAATGGAGAACTGTTGCTGCAACGAAGTCGTGGGGTTGTCCTTAGGGTCACCAGGAGGCACACACATTTTGTGACTAAACAGTGCAAACGACAAAGTTGTAGGGTTTGCTTTAAGATCGCCATAAGCCAGAAACAAGTTGGAGTCACACAAATGTTGTGTCCAAATAGTTAACTATGGAGCCTGTATGAAAGGAAGTAAGGAAGGAGACTGAGAAGGAATCTCTTTAAGGTCGCCATAAGCCAAAAACAACATGGAAGCACACAAATTTGGAGTCTAAATAGTTAATTATGGAGCCTGTATGAAAGACGGAAGGAAGGAAAGAAAGAAAGAAGTAAGGAAAGAAGGAAAGAAAGAAAGAAAGTTGAGAAGTGTTGCTGCCACAAAGTTGTAGGGTTCTCCTTAGGGTCGCCATGAGTCGGAAAAAACTTGGGAGCCACACAAATCTTGTGTCCGAATAGTTAACTATGGAGCCTGTATGAAGAAAGCGAGAAAGAAAGGAAAGAAGGAAGGAAGAGAGGGAAACTGAGAAGTGTTGCTGCAGCAAAGTTGTAGGGTTCGCCTTAAGGTCACCATAAATCGGAAACGACTTTGGAGGCACACAAAAACAACAACAACAACAACAACAACAAGGAGGAGAGTTGGGCGAGGGGCTTGGGGTTTTTTTGTCTCCAAGGAAAGCAAGGGAACAAGCAAGAAAAGCAACAATGGAACCAATTTAGGATCCAAATCACACTGTAGAAATAACTCACTTTGAGGCCGCTTTAACTGCCCCGGCTCAGTGCTAGGGAATCCTGGGAATTGTAGTTTAATGTGGCCCCAGAGCACTCTCTGAAGTCCCTGAAACGAAGAAAAGGTCGGATGCCCAGGCTGTGGTTTGAAGGCTGGACTATGGCTCTGGGTTCGAATCCCGGCTGGGGCGAGTCACCCTCTTCCTCTCAGCCCCAGAGGAGGGCAAGAAGAAACCTGCCAAGAAGCCTCCATGGAAAGGGTGGCCACAAACTGAAGACACACAACAACAACAACAACAACAGCTAGAGAAGACTGAGCCACACTCTCTCAGCCTCAGAGCAGAGGCCAAGAAGAAACTTGCCCATGAACAGAGTGGCCACAGACTTGGAGGCACCCAGCAGCCGAGGGAGAAGCCCCTGCCAGCAGCCCTTTCCCTCCTCCTCCAACTCCATCTCCACAGACACCTTCTCACAACTCACCATAGACACGTGTCGTCCCTGCTGCGGCCGCTGAGAGCCCCAGACGGGGAAGCGGACGTGGCAGCAGCTGCAAAGGCTGTAGGAGCAGAAGAAGGAGAAGGAGCCGGAGCAGCATCAGCGCTGGAGGCGTCTGCAGCTCCTCCCCAGCGGAGCCCAGAGCCCTCCGCCGCCGCCGCCAGAGAAGGAAGAAGCAGGCTCCTCCCGGCGCAGCTCAGCCCAAAGCCCAAAGCCCGACGCCCTCTGCCGACTAGAGCACCAGCCCACGGCTGCCCCGAGCAGGCAGCCCTTCCCTCCCCTCTTGGGATGGGGACTTCCAGCATCCACAAAACAAAGGACATAGGGGAACCACGCTTGCCCACAGAGAAGGCATTGCAGAAGACTTTTGACCATAGGGAAACATTGAACACTTGCCCTGTTTTTCT
>NC_056524.1:17518715-17536836 GCF_019175285.1 Sceloporus undulatus
CTATCAGCAAGGATTCCCCAATGGTTCCCTATGGGCAAGAATTCCCCAGTGATTCCCTATGGGCAAGTATTGCCCAATGATTCCCTATGGGCAAGTATTGCCCAATGATTCCCTATGGGCAAGTATTGCCCAATGATTCCCTATGGGCAAATATTCCCCAATGATTCCCTATGGGCAAATATTCCCCAGTGATTCCTTATGGGCAAATATTCCCCAATGATTCCCTATGGGCAAATATTCCCCAGTGATTCCCTATGGGCAAGTATTCCGCAATGATTCCCTATGGGCAAGTATTCCCCACTGATTCCCTATGGGCAAGCGTTCCCCACTGATTCCCTATGGGCAAGCGTTCCCCAATGATTCCCTATGGGCAAGTATTCCTCAATGATTCCCTATGGGCAAGTATTCCCCACTGATTCCCTATGGGCAAATATTCCCCAATGATTTCCTATAGGCAAATATTCCCCAATGATTCTCTATAGGCAAGTGTTCCCCAATGATTCCCTATGGGCAAGCATTCTCCAATGATTCCCTATGGACAAGCATTCTCCAATGATTCCCTATGGGCAAGCATTCCTCAATGATTCCCTATGGGCAAATGTTCCCCAGTGATTCCTTATGGGCAAATATTCCCCAATGATTCCCTATGGGCAAATATTCCCCAGTGATTCCCTATGGGCAAATATTCCCCAGTGATTCCCTATGGGCAAGTATTCCTCAATGATTCCCCATGGGCAAGTGTTTCCCAATATTCCCTATAAGGCAAGTGTTCCCCAATAATTCCCCGTGGGCAAGTATTGCCCAATATTCCCTACGGACAAGTATTCCCCAATGACTTCTTATGGACAAGTATTCCCCAGTGATCCCCTATGGGCAAATATGGCTGTGAGAAAGAGACCTCAAGAGGTTGATTTCACCCCTCTCCTCAAAGTCTGTAAAAGTTTCTTTCTTTAACCACAACTCCCAGAATCCCCTAGCTAGTTGCAGATCAAAAAGCACAACTTTTCCCACACTCAGGTTGTGAAACTCATTCATATTACTGAGTTTGCTCCCTTCAGCTTTGGAAGAGTTGAGAGATCTCAGGTAATGATGGATTTGAGCCTCATGAACCTTTCTGGAGTCAGGCAGAGAACTGGGGCATATTTTTTTAAAACACGAACACCTTAGGTTTAGCAGTTATGCATTGATTTACACCTTGGTGGGTGTTGCTTTTAAATTGCTTTTCTGTTACTTTATTAAAAAGTGCAAAGAATTTGCTTCCCATTCAAGGACATAAACATTACTCGTTATACCCCAGGAAAGCCCACTGCTACATGTTCAAAAAGTGATGCTTTGATGGGTGGAAGTGGAAAATTTTCTATCCCTCCTCCTTTCCTTCCACTGGTCTTCAAGGAGGCTTCTATGTGGATATTGAAACCAAATGAGGAAAATGTAAGTCCTGATGCAACATATGGAACAGTGTTCCATTCAGTCAACTGTACTGTACCCTGCTCCAGGATGTTCCATTATGTGTCCCACCACACAGCAGTATTTTATGGCCACAACACTTTGCCTGAGGTGGTTGTTTCTGAGCATGCTGTGCCTGAGTGGTACCCTTTTGGCTGCATACATGACTTCACTTATGCCTGAACACCAGAATAAAATGAATGGTCTTAGACAAACACAAAGTTCAAGGAGTCCAATGCTCGAACCACTTCACCACACTGGATCTCTGTGGTTTTCCCTGAAGTCTTATTGGCATGATTTGGTCAGACTTTGCATTGTATCATTTGACAGCTTTTGCTCCATTTCTCCTTGCTTTCAATGCCAACCCATTTCTTCTTAGATTTGCACTGCCTGAGTAAAATACTGTATAAATATCTGACTCAATGGGCCCAAACAGACAGGCCAAAATAAAGCTGCTTTGGGTCACTTTGGAGGTATGCTGTTTAAATGCTGCATGTGTCCTAAGAGGCCGGAAGCCACACCAAAGCCATGCTCCAGTCCTAAGGATTGGCACAGCTTCTGGCCTATTAAGATGTATGTGTCATTTAAACAGCATACCTCCAAAGTGACCGGAAGCAGCTTTATTTTGGCCTGTCTGTTCAGGCCCTACATATCCCATTCCTGTCCATTTTAGCTCACTCATCCCAAGAATTACAAAACAGTGTTCCACTTCTTGTTTTACTACGCCTAGTTTCCCCTGTTTCGTGATTCTTATATTACATAGGTGGTGTGCAGCTTTGCATTTTCTGTTTACCTCTGATCACATCAACAGCTGAACATCCTTTTGGCATGGGTCCAGTGCCATCATTATCCACAGCGCCACTCATACCTGTCCTCTGCTCTACCCCAGGAGCTCATGCTCAGATCTGACCTGGGAGTCTCATCTTCTGGCACTATCTCTCGTTTCATTTTGTATTATCTCATCAACTGGCTTTTGTGGTAAAAGACTTTCAAAAGGAGATTACTGTGTCTCCTTCTGCTATGGTTCTACTGCCATAGGGCAATTGCTGTTGGTCAAGGGCCAATTTTCTGCCTCCAAGAATTTCCCTGCCAAAATGCAGGGAAAATCCCACAAAACAAAATGGAAGTGTCTGAAGGTCCACCTTGGTTCTGTAAAATACCTTTTATGTTAAATAGTGCAGGTGAATTATCTCTCCAGAGGGTAATCCATATTATTATTATTATTATTATTATTATTGGGGATGGGGATACAGTACCAGAAAAAAATTGATCAAGGGAATCTGGAGGTGTCAGAGTCAGATGCAGCACCTTATTCCTACAACCTGGGTATCTCCATAATATAAGCTATCAAAAGCTTGATGGATGGGGCAAACACATGCACAGATTTAACTATGTGCATAAACAGTAGACTAGGCTGTCCAATTAGTTCTCTGTTTGAGCTGCTGCTACTAGTTTCTTAAGTTTGGTCTCTTCTTCATAGACACTTCCCTAACCATCATTTAATATAGAGATGGGCTACTGAGGCCTTCTGGATCTAAAGGAATCTTAAAATCCCTATGCCAGGAGAAAGGTAGGATATAAATAAATAAATAAATATAATAATCAGAGTTAGAAGGGAGAACAAGGGCCGCACAGCCCTCTGCCATTCCAACAACTGCCATCATCACAGCTAATGGTGAGGGAAATAGTCAATGGTTTTCCCTGAAGGGTGATAGTGTTTATTGAGGGTACTATCTGTAGTGAAAAGGGGCAATAAGTTCATTAAACCTCCTTGCCCCCCAAAATACCAGAGGTGAAAAACACAGAATCATAAGAGTCAGAGATTTATAGAACTGGAAGAAACCGCAAGGGCCATCCAGTCCAACTCCCTGCCATGCAGGAAATCTCAATCAAAGCAACGCCGACTGATGACCATCCAGACTCTGTTTAAAAGCTTCCAAAGACAGAGACTAGTGACCTGCTTTGTGTCTCTGGTCTTTTCCTGGCAGACCAAAGCCATAAGAGCAGTCTCTGTGCACCAGTGTCCTGATAAACCCTGGTTTCTATTAGGTAAACAATTCAGCTGGCCTTCTGAAGCTGAGAGAATTAAGTCTTTAATCATATTTTTATTGCAGCTTGACATACGCTGGAAAATCCTATTTGACCCTATTGTGTGTTTGCTTATTAAAGGCCAGGTGTGGATCTGTTTACGTTTCGTAATTGCGACTGCTCTAGTGTCACACAGACTTGTTGACTTAAAATCTATGCAATCTTCACCTGAATGTTAAATTTGCAGCGATAAGGATAACTGGTCTTCATAACAGATAATATGGGGGGGGGGACTTATCCAATGGTTTCAGCTGTTATTAAACAGCTGCCAGCAAATAAATACACCTCTTTCATAATGCCAAAAGCCATTCTCAAAGCTGAGCAGAGCTGAGTTCAATATTCAGCAGTATTATTTTAGATTGCAGATGGAAAATGGTGCTCCACAAATAAAACCAAATAAAGCAAACATTCCTTGCACACTTAAAAAGCAGAGTTTAAAGTTCTACCTCAGTGTATCCCTGAGGTGCTTCTTTTCTACATACAGGTAATGTTTGCAGAGGTGGAGGAGGATATGTAGCTTGAGAAGGTACAGTTCTACATGAACTGTATTGCATGATACTGTTGGATGTATAAAATAGTTTTGCCATGGTTTCACACATGGAGCATATAGAACTAGACCCAGATTTAATCATACACAGAGCAGAGCTATTAAAATATAGAATGCAAGAATACACAATCAAAGCACCCCCCAACAGATGGCAATCCAGCCTCTGTTTAAAAACCTCCAAAGAATGAGACTCCACCACAATCTGAGAGACTGTGTTCCACTGTCAAACAGCTCTTACTTCCAGGAAGTTCTTTCTAATGTTGAGCTGGAATCTCTTTTCCTGTAGTTTGAACCACCGCTCTAGAATACTCCAAGAGGTGGCAATCATTTGCCAGGCCATGAGTCTGGTTATGTTATACGCCCACCTGTTTCAGAATATATATGGTTCCTACAGCAGAGTTTAACTTACAACTTGTTCTCTAGCCTATTTCCCTGTGTGTGTGTGTGTGCATGTTGTGTGTGAGTGTGTGTGCACACCAGTGCCATTAAGTCACCTGTCCACTTATGACAACCCCATTAATTTCATAGGGTTTTCTTAGGCAAGCAATACTCAGGAATGGTTTTGACAGTCCCTTGTTTTGAAAAATAGTCTACAGCACCTGGAATTCACTGGCAGTCTCCCATCCATGTACTAACCAGGGCTGACCCTACTTAGCTTCCAAGATCTGGTGCCTTTAACACAGTTGTTTTGTATTCTGTAAAAATCAGTGACAAAGAAGTCTAAATGCAATACATGTAACCAGTAGGAGAAAAAGTCATGCAAAGGATTTGTGTTTATAAAAGAGATATTGTTGCACTGAGTCGATACTAATACAATTATCTACATGAACAGACTCTGTTGCTTTTGCATTACCTAATTTTTTGCTTTTTAAAAAGTTCTTTATTGTTGTTCTGTTGCTATGAGAGTTTCTTTGTATTTTTACACTTTTTTGCTTTGTTTTCTGGAACACCGCTGGCTAGATGCAGAGAAGTGCAGGCTGTTGTCATGGAAAACTTGAATAAGCCATACAGTTATAATTGTACTGTCACTAAATATAAAAAGGGATTGAAGAGTGGCCAACCTGTGTGTATAGAACACAAAAGCAGGGTTTGAAGTTACTGTCATGGTGAGGGTCAAATCATTTTTTAAAATCCCTTTAAGCTTTCTTATTGTGGTCTCCAGTAATGAAGTTGACTGTTACTCCTCCCTACCATTGGAAACAGTTTGCCATTTTTGGGCTGCAATCCTATACCTGCTAATTGAGTACAACACCCATAGAAATCAGGGGACCTTAAGTAAACACGGTGGCATCTCATCTAGATAGGTGGCAATTTAGGTATGATAATATCCAGGGCATCCCAGATGCTGAATTCAAGCTGGAAGAGGTAAACCAGCGTATTTATTAAGGGGATAAGCTCCTAAATCTCCAGGGCCAGATGAACTACATCTAGGGGTAGTAAAAGAACTGGCAGAAGTAATCTCGGAGCCATTGTCAATAATCTTTGAGCGTTTCTGGAGATCAGGAGAAGTCCTAGAGGATTGGAGGAGGCCGAATGTTGTCCCCATCTTCCAAAAGGGGGAAAAAAAGGACCCATACAATTATCACCCAGTTAGCCTGTCATCAATACCAGGAAAGATTCTAGAGCAGCTCATTAAACTGAGAGTCTGTAAGCATTTAGAAAGGAATGCCATCATGGCAAAAAGCCAACGTGGATTTCTCAAAAACAGGTAATACCAGACTAATTTCATCTCTCTTTTTGATAAAATTACCAGGTTGGTAGATGAAGGGAATGCTGTGGATGTACCACATCTCGATTGCCATGCAGGCATGGCCCTGGTCTACAGACTCCTCACCACCTTTGGACATATTGGACCTGCATGAATATGGATATATATTCTCCCCATACCAGAGGCAATATTTCTCTACATATCAGTTACTGGGGAATATAAGCATAGAAGGGTCCAGTGGCACATATGTTATTCTTATAACAGCCAGTGTATGAAAGGAATACAGGACTAGAGAGGCCATTGGTCTGATGATCCTGCATGGCTTCACTTATATTCTTATATAAAGACTGATACTGATATTGTGTAGAGGCAGTCATAGCAATGGCTGAGGAAGCTTTAAACCAGCAATATTGTTTGGAGGCAGCGGGTATGATTTAAAAACAAACAAACAAACCAAAGATGAACTAATAAGGGGCCATGGCTTCATTATCTATAATTAATGGTGTTTTATTTCTCAGACCTATTCTGCAATCTGAAATTGCTGTGTTGGATAATAAGGAGCATAATAGCCATTAAGCAGCAATGACCTGTTTTCTAGTTTTGTGTTACTTCCAACTGCAGTTTCTCTGGCCCCAGACATGCAGAACATGGGGGCAGGGTATTAAATCAAAAATTGAAAATATTAAAATAATCTTGCTTGGCAATAAGGAATCAGGCTGTTGACATCACCAATATCATCATTTATATTTCTATCCATATTTTCTTGAATAAGATCAACCCAGGATGCATGACTCTATTTTATCCTCATATCATTCCTCTGAGGTAGGTTACATTAGATAGGTTTCATGGGTGAGCTGGCAATTGAACCCGGGTCGCCAGAGTCACTGAAGCCACTATGCCACACTGCCTCTCTTACTCTTATTTTGTAAACAGCCTTGGATCCCATTATTGGGAGAAAGGCAGGATAAAAATTTATAAAATACTAACTGACTAATTTATTCATTTTTGTCCCGCCTTTCTACCAATGAAGCGACCTAAGGTAGTTTACAACACATTTAAAAACAACGTGCAAAAACTTAGATAAAATTTTAAATATAAAGGTTATTTATAAAGCAATTAAACAGTGTTGGATGGCCATTTGATTATGTTTTCTGCATGGCAGAATGAGGTTAGACCGGATGGCACTTGTTTTGTCCCAAGAGCGATGCTATGGACTTTGGGTGTAGTAAGGCCTCTGGCTCTCAGGAACACAGCCAGAACAAAAGACTTGTCCACAAATTTCTTAAGTTTTAAAGGTTTTACTGATTATAAACACAAAACATGAAACTGATCTCCTTTTTCTCAATAGTCCTTCCTAAATACCTTGCTCTCTCTTCTTGGTGGATTCTATCTTTCTTCTTCTGTGGACTTATCTTTGTCAAAGGAAAATACTCTCTCCAGGTCTGACTTGGCTGAAATCTTACTACACACTGAAACTAGCTAGACGGGAGACAGTAAGAGACCCTGGAATTTCCCACAATCCTTGCCTTTCTTAAAGCTGTAGATCTCTATTTCCCCTTTTAAACTAATACATAGAAAAACTAATATAATCTCAACTAAATATATGTCTCAAGACAAGAGCATCAAAGATGCTCTGGAGGCATGACAGCACTTGTAATCTCTTCCAACTCTATGATTCTATGAATTTATAAAGTTAAAACACTATACATTAAAATCATTAAAATTTATTTTAAAACAATATACTCCATGACAGAGCACACTATATCATTATACGTCCATCCCAGTCTGTTTCTAAAAGCCCCATTGCCCAAGAATGTTTTTAGATGCTGGCGAAAGGAGAACAGAGAGCGGACCATTCTAGTCTTCCTAGGGAGGGAGTTCCAAAGACTAGGGGCAGTCACCAAGAAAGTCTTCTCCTTTGTTCCTACCAAATGAGCCTGAGAAGATGGTTGGACAGGGGGAAAGGCCTCTCCAGAAGATCTTCAATCTCTAATGGGCTCATAAAGTGAGATACAATCTGTTAAATAACATAGACCCAAGATGTATAAGGCTTTATCACCAGCACTTTGGTGATATCACCAGTGGAGCTGTTGCAACAAGAGAGAGTATACTCCCTGTAGCCATCCCCAGTTAGCAATCTGGTTGCAGCTCTTTGGACCAATTGAAGTTTTCAAGCAATTTTCAAAAACACATTGCACACAAAGTAACACACTTAGAACTCATTACAGCTATCCAATGTAGATTTGAGACTAAGGCTGCATCTACACTGCAGGATTAATGCAGTTTGACACCATTTTAGCCACCACAGCTCAATGCTATTGAATTCAGGGAAGATAGTTTTGTTAGATATTTAGCTTTCTCTGGTACTGTAGCAAACTGCAAATCCCAGGACTTTCTGGGATGGAGCCATGACAGTTAAAAGATGTGTCAAACTGCATTCATTCTGCAGTTTGGCCGAGATCCGCCAAATCCCAATCCAAATTTTAACCACTACATCACACCAGTTCTCTCTGAAAGCTCCTTCCAGCTCAGGAATCTTCAGACAGTGTCTAGTACACAAGTGTCAAAAAATAATTATATTTTGGAAAGTGTGGTTTGAGTGTCAGGCAATGACTCCAGAGACTAGGGTTCGATTCCCAGCTTGGCCATGTACACTCACTGGGTGACCTTGGGCAAATCACACTCTCTCGGCCTCAGGAAAGGCAATGGCACACCTCCTCTGAAGAAACTTGCCAAGAAAACCCCATGGAAAACCCAAAATGCCTTAGGGTTAACACAAGTCAGAAATGGTTAGAAGGCACACAATGCACAAAGACAGGGAAATTGTGCATAAAACTCAATCTTAGATACCACTAGCTGAGCCTTCTTTTTAAAAGTGTTTGGCAACTGTACATTTGACAGTTCCCTTGTCTTTTTCTGGCAACATGAGTCATAAAATGAGTACAGCATTTCTTACAGTTTAATTTATCATGAAATTAGACATTGCCATTTACTTCTGGCTCTGCCCTTCCCTTTCTTGATTCATTACCGGCAGGTCAATGCAGATAATCATCATTCTAGCAATAGGAAATAATAGGAGGAAAGAGCTGGATTAGGTGCTCTTTACTATTTACTGTAACCTGTTTCAAAAATATTTTACATTTGTTTCTTCATTGGGTGAAAAGACCCCATAGAGTCTTTCTATTGATGGAAAGCCTCTCCATTTGCATGATATACTTTCAGCCATTTCTGAATTATTTTCTCCATTTTTACTTAGTTCCTGTGCATTTTATCAACTATTTTCAGCGTTTTCGAAGTCCTGCTGTGCTAATCAAAGCTTTTATGCACTACCTCCATTTATTTCTTTCATAGGCACTAGTCCCTAATTACCCCAGATTTTATTTCTTTTAACTCACCCAATACACTTGTCTCCGGTATTGTCTCTTGGATACCTCTTTTCATTTTGGAATAAGCTTTTCATTTCATTTTTCTTTAAAAAATTGTTTTACATTTGGAAGACTTGGCAGGAAGCAAAAGCAATCAAAACCATATTGTCTGGCACAACAGTGGGAGAACCGCAACTACAGTAGTGCAAAAGATTAATAAGCTTTCTTTTTGCATTGATGTAAAAACAAAACCAAAGAAAGGTCATGTTGAAAAGCCACCTCTTTTGTGCTGTTTTATGATGTTGTCCCTATGGGGTCCCTGTCTCCCACCTCTGCAGAAAGCAAATTTCTGGACTTTGAAATTATTTAGCATGCAGGAGCTTTTCACTCTTCAGACAAGCAACCCTCTTAAATACCTGTCAGTTCTTTAGTTAATTTTATAGCCAACGCCCATGACTGGGTAGCCTTTAATAAATGTCTCTAAGTGTTCAAAATCATAACTGTCAAAAGGAAAATTGTATGGGTGGGTTGAACAATACATTGTCCTTAATCATTAAGTGACTATTAATTCATAATGAATTCTAGCTGGTCATGGTAAGAACTACTACTTAACTTAAAGAAGTGGTGCTGAAATGGGTTTGTTTTCTTCTTCCTCCCTCTGCACTCTTTTCTTTTGTATGGTGTTTCTAAAACTGTGAACCTGAAGTCAGAGAGACTTGTCCTTGTTGCTGCTACTACCTGTAAGCTGTGCTGAGGTCCTTTACATCTAGAGATAAGAGTAAAAATGATTTAAATAAAATAAAAAAGAACAATGGCAGTTAATATGGTTCAAGCTGCATTATTTTTGCAATGCAGATGCAGCCTGAGAGGAGTGAGACCCTGAATTATTGAATTTCACCCTCCTTTTATATTTGGATGTTTAAAAAACCTTTTGACAGAGTCCATCACCAAAGACTCTTGAGTAAAGTTAGAATGCATAAATAAGGAGAGAGATCCTCTTATGGATAAGTAAACAAATTAAGCAGAAGTGAACACACCCCAGGACTTGGAGGGCCACATCTTCCCATTTCTGGATCCTCAGAGGGACAAACTATTTTTTCATGCCTGCAATTTTACAGGCTCAGAAAGCGATGATGCATCACTTCTCATCATCTTTCAGGCCATTTTGGGAAGTGTTGACTGTTTCAGGGTGAAGAATCCCCCAAAATCGCACATAGTAGTCCTGCAAACAGAATTGGAGTCATTTAAATGTTAGGGGGGTTGCCAAAAAGTTCTTCCTCGATATGTGTGTGTGTGTGTGTATGGGGAAAGGTGTGAGGGCTTGATGCGATTTGGCAAAGGCAAGGGCTACATTGGACCTGTGGAAAGACCAATTATAGTCCACAGGCCACAAGATTCCCAGTCCTGAGGTAAAGATTAAAACCCAGTACACAGGAAAAAATAGCATCATTTGCACAAGAGCCAGCATGGTGTCTAGAAACCATGCCCTATGAGGAGAAACTAGAGAGCTGGATATGTTTAGCCTGGAAATGAGAAGGCTAAGAGGTGATCTGATAGCCCTGTTTAAATATTTGAGGCTGGAGAAAGCTTGTCTTCTGCTGCTCCAGAGAATAGGACCTGGAGCAATGGATTCAGACTACAGGGAAATAGATTCCACCTGAACATTAGGAAGAACTTCCTGACAGTCAGGGCTGTTCAACAGTGGAACAAACTCCCTCAGGGTTTAGTGGGGTCTTCTTCCTTGGAGGTCTTTAAACAGAGGTTTAAATGCTACTATTCTAGAGACCAGAACTCAATTTCCAGTGCAGCCATGAAATCCACTGGGTAGCCTTGGAGAAGTCATATGCTCACAGCCTCATGGGAATAATAGGATCATAGAGTTGGAAGATACCTTAATGGTCATCTAGCCCAACCCGCTGTCATGCAGGAATACACAATCAAAGCACCCCCAATAGATAGCCATGCAGCCCTTGTTTAAAGATCTCTAAAGAAGGAGACTCCACCACTCTCCAAAGGAATATGTCCCACTTTTGAACAGCTCTTACTGTCAGGAAGTTCCTCCTAATGTTGAGATGGAATCCACTACTCCAGGTCTTAGTCTCTGGAGTAGCAGAAAACAAGCTTGCTCCATCCTCAGTATGACACCCCTTCAAATACTTAAACAAGGCTATCCTATCACCTCTTAACCATCTCTTCTCCAGGCTAAATATACCCAGGAGAGGAGATGAAGGGTGGAACACAATGGCAAACTTTCTCTGAGCAAATCTTACCAAGGAAACTTCATGCCATAGGCTGGAAATGAAGTCCAACACTCAAACCTACTATGGTTTATCCCTGCTAAATCATTTGAAGGGTATGAACCCCTACTTTGTCATATCCTTTAAATATCCATCAAATTATTTAGCAGAAATAGTTGCAATTAATTCTCTGTTTTTCCACTTTTCGGCTGCTTCTAAAATGTCCCAGTTTCTTTCTCCTTCTCCCCCATTCCCCTGACCCTGCTTCAGTTACTACAAACTGAATTAAAAATGCACAAGTAGTTTGCCCTCAGTGCGGGGAGAGGAGTGGAAAGGTGGAATCTTGTCCTTCCCATTAGGCTCAAGGTAAAGCAAACTGCTGCAGCCTCTCCTGGCTGGTATGCTGTTCCTTATTAATAACACTTGCTATCTTGACCACAACTTGATGTTGCTCGGCTGCATGTGTCCCAAGTTTCCGCTGTGCAATGTTGGAGACTATACATTGTTTAACATCACAAAATTTCAGTTTTTTTAAATAATAGAAGTCCATTTTTGTTCACATCCAGTGTTTTGTTTTGTTTGGGAGGCATTTTTGGATTCCTGTGTTGCACCTTCCGCAAAAAAGAAAAAAAAATGCCAGGACAGAAAACTGGCTTTCATGTAGACCAATGTTGCCTATCCCTACTTTAGCCATGAAGAAATGTGACCATATAAAAGTTATGCAACCTCATTTACAATTTGCTCTCTTGACTAGAGCTAAAACATCTTTTTTGAAACTGATATTCTTAATAACATTTCAGTCTTTGCTCATTGTAACAAGCAACCCATGAAATATTGTTGGATAAAACTTCCAACATTCCTCAAAACAGGTTATACTTGTTAAGGATGCTGGGACTTGCAGTTCACCATTTCTCACGTTTCCACCTCTGGCTTAGAGCCATGGTGAAGGTCAAGATCAAGGTAACTTGGAAATGTTTAATTCTTTAACAAATTTGACAGGTAGTTATCCCTCGTGTAGAAACAGGATATGAAAGAAGAAACTGCTCTGAAATTTTAATTATACTCTTTTGGCTGAAATCCAACACACTTGAGCATACATAAGCCTCGCAAGATTACAGGATATAAGTACCATTGAATCTGAGATGGGTTATAGTTATAATATGCCAGAATTTTATACACACACACACACGAAACATAATCAAGTGTATTTAATAGGTTAAAGACAACATCTGATCTGGATGCAGTGACACAACTGTTTCACCATGCACTCAAAGCCAGATATATTTGGGTCAATTTTTATATCTAAAACCTTTATACCTGAGTCTGTTTTATACTCTGTGTGTTCGTGGAGTTGTGGCAAATGCAAGATGAAAAGCTGACAAGTTTTTCTAGCTAATGGGTATCTTATATTTTTACTGGACACAGAAAATTCTCACTCCTACATTTATTTCCCAGTCTTTACCTTGGCCAATACGCAGCTTGCTGTTCAGTCTTAATGGACCATGACTTTGGCTTTGGCTTTTTGCCTTTGCTATTAATTCTGCCCACTCTCTGCTCAAGTCACCAGATGCCCTTTCTGGCTGTTCTCTGACAAAGAATAGGTGAGTCTTCCTTCTGTCCACAGTCTCTAACCAAAGATTAAATGAGGAGGATGGGAATGCAAAGCTGGTGACATCATTTGGGCATGTTGCACATCTGTCTAAATGCCCTAATTTCTCTGCAATGGTTGTGGGATAACAGGAAGCAAAGGCTGCGAGGAATCATGCACTAAATTGTGTTTCTGTTTGTCTGTGTTCCATTTACAATTGATGGCACTTAATCTGTTTGTTTATATCATTATCATTGTTAATATGGTACAGGATATAAAATACGTAATAATTTAAACCTTAAGCACTTTTTGGAAGAGAATGCTTGATTTTGAAATATAGTGGGAATCATCTTGCACATTATTATGTGGAAGACTGGGAAAAGAGGTGTCTCTGCACAGCACCATTACAGATGCCACAGGTTCCACTTTAATTGCCATTAGTCCATCCTATGGAAGTGTGGGATTTATAGTTTTGTGAAGTACTTAGACCTGGCCACCAGAGAGCTCTAATGCTATAATTCATGGGAATATGCTAGACTACAATTCCAAGTACCTCACTGAACTACCAATCCCAGGATTTCATAGGTAGAGTCATGACAGTTAAAGTGGAATGAAAATGCTTTAATTATGCTATGTGGATAAACACCTATATGGATATATCTTTGTGGCTGCTCAGTCTACTGTCTAAATGCTAAGTGTTGGTGGGCAGTTTCAAAGCATTTATCATCCCTTTTAAAATATATATATATATATATATATATATATATATATATATATATAAACTCTTCCAGATTGGTTTAAAGAAATGTTATTCCTCACAAGATAGCTCCTGGGGTTTGGCCAGGTTTTGCTAGTAGTTTTTGCCTCCACGTCCACTCATGCCATTCTTTTTCGGAACTGTTTGCAGTGGCTTCTTGGATCAGCACTAAGACTCTTCCAACTTAAAAAAACAAACACGCACACACACCTTTGTTCTGTGTTCTAAGGGCAAATTTTGTCTTTTCTGAATTTTATCCCCCCTTAAAGTTATAGTACAAACTGCTACAGCATCTCCTACCTAGCTTGTGTGTTTTTGCTCACTAATAATTTTTGCCCTCTTAACCACAATCCAATTTTTTTGGCCACACATGTCAACATTTTCATCTGTGAAATGTAAACAGATGCACCTGATGTGAGTTTGTGCAGGCCAGTTGAAACAATAGTTCTCCACATGTGTGTGTGTATCTTCAAGTTGCCTGTCTAAGACAAAGAATACTCAGAAGTGGTTTTACCAGCTCCTTCTTCAGAAATATAGCCTACAGCACCTGAGATTTGTTGGTGATCTCTCATCCAAGTACTAACCATGGTTGACCTGCTTTATGCATGATGAGACAGGATCTGGTGTCTTTAGGGTATTTAGGCTCTTTCCCACCCTTATCTCTTTAGAATGAGGAGCTGATGGTCCTTCAGCATTTTAAAGTGAATATGTTTCTGGCTGGGGTTCTTTCATCACCTTCAGGCCACCTGGGCATCCAACTTGCAATGATGGTAAAATGCAGACAGGCAGAGTTAACATCAACACTCCATTTAAGTATACTTAAGTATAGGAATTGAAGGATAATCACATGGGGAAATGAACAGGAATTTCAGTAGGTGCTGCTTGCCATGCAACCAAGTGACAAACGGCACCTGCTGAAATTCTTTCTTCTGCTGAGGAAAACTGGGATCAGTGTGGCCATGCAACATCAGTGTGGTCAGGATGGCAAAAGGTATTAATGAGGAAGAGCATGCAATTTAGGAGTTGCTGCAGCAGCTTGCATTTCCCTGAGCCTATTGGGAAGCATTGAGATTCCACCTCCTCCTATCTTCTCCCCTTGCTAAGTTAATTGAGTGCAAACAATTTTTGCATTTTGAACGCAGTTTGCAGCAAATGAAATAAGCTGAGGACAAAGGAGGAAAGTGGGCTGAAGATGGAGAAACTGAGACATGGGCACCGCCATCTTGACGTAGCGGATGCTTAGCATCCTCATGTTGTGGCACGGTAATGACACTGCAGGTGCGCCATTGGTGCCTTGCGGTGTCATTACCACGCCGCAAAAAGAAGCCGCTTTTTGCGGCTTCTTTTTGCTGCTTGGAGGAGTTGTGCAGTTTGGCCACTGAGGCTCCTCTGTGCAGCAAATAAGGGCGCTTTGCAGACCGCCCTTTTGGGCAGTCTGGAAAGCGCCTGAGACATTTTAAAAGAAGCTGGAAAAATAGGACGACAGAGGATTAATCGAAACTATCCCTGACAAACTGGGACAATTGGAGGATATGCATACGCTCACCATCTACAGTGGTCCTTCCACATTCATTGGGGTTAGGGGAGAAGGACCCTCGTGAATGTGGAAAAAAACACAAATAAAAAAACAGATTGTTCTTTTTACATCCAGGTCCTCCAGTGCAAGTCTATAGTCAGCATCTGCCACAAGTTGATCATAGAATCATGCTGGAGGACCTATAAATGCCTGGAGAAATGTTTTCCCTAAGAACTTTGAGAGTCTCCAGCACAAGTCTATGGTTAACTTCCAGCAGAATTGCACTAGATGACTTTGAGATTCCTAGAGAGAACATATTAATCAAAACCACAAATAATCAAATCAGCAAAAGTCAAAGCTGAAAATGCTGAGGGCCAACTGTATTTGTCATCAGTAAAGCTATAGTCTGTATTCTCAGTAGCTTAGTTTTGCTGCATTGCATCCTTTGAATCCGTCCAATTAAATAGATTGTATATACAGTGCTGTGTAAATTTACAGCACATTATAAATAAAGGTTAATAAAATTGGGCAGGATCTGAGTGGATCAGACCATTTAAATGACTGCTTCTCATGCTATCTGATGTGGGAAACTGGCAACTATTTCTTTCCAGTGTGCCAGGGACCCATATTTTAGTTATTCCCATGGGCCCATACTGTTTGTTTCTTTCCTGGAAATTCACCACAGACTGGCACCAGACCAGAGGCCACTGCTTTGATCTAGATCACTATTGGCGATCAAATGCATTCAGGTTCAGCATCTCAAGTGATCTGCATTGACTCTTCTGTTTAGGCAAGATATTACTGAACATTTTTGTATTCTTACCCACAGACACCCCATTCCTTTCAAAGACACACAAGATTTGGTTTGGGAGTCGAGGCATTTCCATGCTCTGAATTACATTTCCACAAGAAATGAAATATCAGAAGTACACAGCAAGGTGTTCAGCTGAAGTCTAAGTGGATTTAATTTTCTAACCCAAAGAATGCCTTGCAATCAGTTTTACATAATTGGTTTTCTTCTGGAACTTACATACAGATGGAATCTAATGTGAGAGGGATTTTCTATTACTTTACAAGTAATAAGTCTGCAATATGTCTAAACTACTTCCAAATTTAGATTTTTTTAAAATGCCAGGTTGGAGAATGAGGAGTAGAGGAATCTTATATTTTAACTAAAACCTGTGATGCATATTTACTATTGCCCTACATTTAATTTGTCCACTGTACATTTCAAAACAAGTCAGCAAGCTTTCAAATTCTTAAGAATTCATCATGCAGAATTAAATAAAACAAGAATGGGGTTTGGGTAGGGGAGAAAATGCTGGAAATGGTGTCCTTGATCCCCAGGTCTGCAATCTTCAACTGGAATGCAGTTCTGTAAACAGACCTCAAGGCATAAAACAGATTGATAAGTGTATTTAGGTTTCTTTGGACAGAAAAAATTAAAGGGTAGAGGAGATCCTGTTCACCCAGCTCATTTTGGAGAAGAAAAATCATAGAGTCATCGAGTTGAAAGAGACCATTAGGAACATCCAGTCCAACCCGCTGCCCTGCAGGAATACACAATCAAAGCACCCCCAACAGATGGCCATCCAGCCCCTGTTTAAAAATCTCCAAAGAAGGAGGCTCCACTACACTCCGAGCCGACAGAGAGTGTTCCACTGTCAAACAGCTCTTACTGTCAGGAAGCTCTTCCTAATGTTTAGGTGGAATCTCTTTTTCTGTAGTTTGAATCCATTGCTGTTTGCCCTAGTCTCTAGAACAGCAGAAAACAAGCTTGCTCCTTCTTCCATATGTCATCCCTTCCAATATTTAAAAGTGGCTATCATGTCACCTCTTAACCTACTCTTCTCCAGATTAAAACATACCCCACTCCCTAAACTCCTCCTCATAGTGCACATTTTCCAGACCTACCTAGCTCCATCTGAATCTCAATCTCTTGGTAGGCAAAAACAATAACTTTTTTTAATGAGCAAAGCTGAAGAATGGTTTTTAGGGGGTGCAATGAGAAAAGAACTGATGGGAACTGAATTGGCTAGTTTTACCAAGTAAAACTATTTGGCATTACTAAGGCATTCATAGAATGTTTTAGGTTCCTATCTTCAAGGGGAAAAAATCCTTAATTTTTAGGATCCTTACTCTGTCCAGCTGAATTTAGAATACAGACAAACTAGAAGAAGATGCACTTGTTGAACACTAGTTTACAAATAGCCTAGTTAAATGAGCAACTGTTTAAAATATCAAATGAATTAAAGAGCAGATAAAATTTAGAATGTTAATGCGACAATGTATAATTTTTTTGTGTATGCTTTCTTAAACATCAATAAAAAATAAAATAAAAAACAAACTGTTCAGATACAAATAAATCTCCATTCTGGTGGGTGAATGTTATGGCATATGTATGATTATAAAGTTTTATAAGTTTAATGTATGATTGTAATGTTTTATATGTTTAATGTATGATTTCAGTCCAACACATTCAAACAATATTGCTCTTTTTCTCTAAATTTATCTTTAATTATGACCACATTGCTGCGGGGGAAAGGAAATTCAATTATAAATGTGAAGTTTTCTAAGCAAATTAAACCTAGCAAGAAATCTATGCTCAGCCTTAGGTATTCAACCAGGGAAAGTTGCTAAGAGCCCTCCCTCCATGGCCACTGTCATCATCAAGCCTGGAGGGAGTGAGAAGGAACTGTCATGGCAATTTTAGTACCAGGATGGAGGGTTGGGAAGGGACTAATTTTGAATTTTATTCTATTCTCTATGCATTTTTATTGCTGTAACCTGCCCGGATTCCTTGTAATTGGGAGGGCTATAAATTATTATTATTATTATTATTATTATTATTATTATTATTATTATTATT